>NW_028185128.1:2325083-2327253 GCF_003343005.1 Rhea americana | reverse complement strand
AGAAGAAATTTCTACTGGGATACTCTCATAGGAAAATCAGTCCTTTTCAAGAATTCTATTTTTATATCAGGAGATATAAAAACCCTAGCTTCTCTCGTTGTTGAAAAGGAAAACAGTTTACATTTCACAAAGTCTTCAGAAGCTGGTGTAAGGAAGGGTAATATAGCAAAAATATGGCACCACTCCTACATGTAATAATAACAGGGAATGCTTTACCAAGCCTCTTTCAGTCACCAAACTGGGATGACCCAAACTCTAAAGAGTATCTCCTTCTACAGCTTCTTTCTCTCTCTTTTTTTTTTTTGCCACTTCTAGGCTCTTCTGTGAAGGAGCACTAGAAAAAGGACTTTTCTCTCTCTCTCTTTTTTTTTTTCAATTGAAAATCAGCTCAGTGTTTATCCTGCTACACTACCATTCAAGGTAGTATTTATATGGATGAGCCTCCATAGATTTACTATATGGATAAAATTAACAGCCACAAGTGACTGAAACTTTCATTTAAATAAAATGGCAGAACTTACTGAAGCTGATGACATGTGTCTCCTAATTCGTCAGCAGAACTTCCCTCTTACCAAGGGTATATACAAGATTCGAATTCTGAGGTATGACAAAACCCAGTTACAATCATCCAAATAAAAGAATAACTGAAATATATTCATATAAAATACAAATGCCTGGTTATCTGGGAGATCATTAGCTAAAGTGAAAACTATTTCTGATTTCAGGAAATCAAAGCCAATCATAAACACAGTGCCATTGCTATGGAGTTGCTAGCCTGCTATTATAGCCCATCTGCAATACAATTTTACAGTGTCTAAAGTTACGACACACAAAAAAAAAACCTGAATAGCCTTTTAGAATGACTCAGTATTTAATATACACTTTTTAAACATCTACATAAGTGAGACTACCAAGTATTATATACAACACCATTCTCATTGTTCTATGGTTAAAACTTCAGAAACAGTTTTATTCAGTCAGTCAAATACCTTAAAATCAAGGCACCAAAAACCCATGCACAGCAAGGATTAGGTTTCAAACGTGTTGTTTTCTGATTGTATTTTTTTTCATTTGTGCTTGCTACCACTAATATGGAAACACCTAGATGTCTTGGGCATAAACCATGGCCCGCTGTGCTACTAGGTGAAGTGCAAAGAACACAGAGTCCCTGCCCTGAAGGCCTTACAATATCTAACAGGACTTAGCATTTAATTTTTTAACATGAGCTTTTCAATGAATGAGACAAAGTACAAGAAACCTCTGCACAGTGTTCCCAGGTCTTACAGAGGGATAAAACAGAAAAGAAGTGAAACTGTATCCATCTCTTCTCTTCAAAACCCCTCTTATCAGAAACATTTCAAGAATTTCTACTCAACTATTAAACTGACTCGAATAATGGAAACTAACGTCCCAAATATACTATATATGGAATCAAACTCAGCCAACCCCCCCAAAGACACCACACACCAAAAATCGCACCTCTGACACTTCGTTACTCATCCTCAAATGGCGGAGTGTGGCCCCGCGCACTCACACCTGTCACCTGCCAGGCGCCAGGCCACCCCCGTCCCCCGGCGAGGCAAGCCCAGCCTGCTGGCAAGCTGCTTCCTCTCCCGCCGGCGCCGGGGAAGCCCGTTTCTGCCCGCGGGACGCAGCTCAGCGGGGTGCCCCGCTCCCTCCGACACACGCACCCGGATCCCTCCCCGCATGGGGGAAGCTTCGGCGCCTCGTGAAGGAAAATAACTTTCCACCTCTCGCTGGACACCCCGCCGGGCGGCAGCTTCCCCTTCCCTCCCTGCCAAGGGGGCTGATTCTCACCGGGCCGGGATGAGCGGGACGCTGGGGGCTGCCCCCCGTCCCCCCCCAACCCCCGTGCAGAGGCCTCCCTTCCCCTCGCCCTGGCAAAGCCCGGGGCGAGGACAGGGGCTCCGGGAGCCGCCGGGTCAGCGGCCTCGGGCCCCCGGCCCCTCTCGGGCCTGCGGGCCGGGCCAGCCCCCCGCGCCTCCCTCTGCAGCCCCCGGGGGATGGGGGCAGCCCCGCCAGGAAACCAGCCCGGGGAAGCGGCACCAGGCCCGCCTCGGCGGGGTCAGCCTTACCCTTCTTCTTCTCCTCCTCCTCCTCCGCCTCCTCCTCCGCCGCCTCCCCCACCAGGGCAGCCGCCGCCACTACC
>NW_028185128.1:2073816-2324462 GCF_003343005.1 Rhea americana | reverse complement strand
CGGCCCGGCGCGGCCCTCGCCGTGCGCGCGCCCGGCTTGCGTGCGGTAACGGCCGCCTCGAGGGCGGAATACCCGTTAAAATGGGCTGAGGGGAGAAGCGCAGCCACCGGAAAGGGTAGCATCTGCTGGGGGCGGGGAGGGGAAGAGGAGAGGAAAAGTTGAATTAAAAAAAAAGTAGACCTGAAATATTAACTCTGAGAGGGGAGTGGCAGGAGCTCTCAGTGTGGAGGACTGGTGCGTTCTCCGAACTGCCAGCTTTGCACAGGACACAGTGTTTCCATCGTCGCGCAGAGGTACAGCACAGCCTAGTCCGACCCGTCAGATGTGGGTCGGACTCCCCCGCAGATGGGAAGGCTGATGCCCTTGACTGTAGTGGGGCATTCGAGTAGGTCTTTGTATTTCCCTTAAGTATTATTATATTTCCCTTAAGTAAGTTTCACCTTAAATGAAAAAAAACAGTGTTCTGATGTGTTTGTAAAATCATTCAGTGAATCAGTTGGGGATTTGGGGGTGATACCCAAATAACCCGTAACAAGCATTACACCACTTTCCCACTCCCTTTACTTTCTTCCTACGTTCTCTCTACAATTAGCAGATGCTGACACATGCTGTCTGACAAAGGACAGTCTATATTTTCATTCTTGGCTAATCCTAGTCTGTATTGTACAGCTAGAGACCAAAATACTTCAAAAATAATCATTGCCATCTGTAGCAGAATGAAACTATCTGAAAACCTGCAATCTAGAAAGGGATCTGGCAGGGAAAGAGAGATGGTGGGACTTTCAGATTTCCCCATACAACAGTGGTACTGTGAATAAATCAGCAAAAAGAAAGAAGTTTCTTTTTCCATCTTGTAATTGCCACAGGCACCAATGATTTCCAGAGCATTACAGGTATGTGAAAGGAGCTACATAGGAAGGCCATAGTCACCCTGAAACCTTAAGAGCTGTGCAATCCATTGCAATGGTGTGGTGAGAAAAACTATGGTGGTCCATAGTTTCTTCCTAAGACATCAGCTGTMAAATTGGTCTATTGACAGCTATAAGATTAAATGACATAAATAAACTAAGGAAAAACTAGCAGATGCATTAGTTAGGTATTAAATTATTTGTGACATTATTTAGGCTAAGTGTCTTGTTATTTGTAAGAAAGTTGACTTTGCTAATACAATAATGGATATTTTCAGAAAKGATTAAAAATGTGTTTTCCAAATGAAGGTATTAACATTTTAAAAAAACCTCTCTCACCTGCATGTAGTTAAAATCATCATAAAGATAGAATTCCAGGGTAAGTAATAGCAGAGATTAGCCTTTAAGTAGGAAGGGGGAGAGAACACAATACAAACATGTCTAATGGTGAGATATTATATTTGGAGGAAACAAAATGGGAAAAAAAGATAGGGTTTTGCTTTCAAAATATAGAAATATAGTTATGAAATATACACTCCAGTAGGAATTAATCATTTTCATGTACTATGCAGAGAAGTTTACAGATCCTTTGAACATCAGCAATATGACACATGAAATATATGTGTCCAAAGTTCACCATGCTTAAGCCAAGCCCCAGTCTTAAGGTTATACAGGGCTGAGGAGCTGTTGAAATTTGTAATTTCCAATTACATTTTCCAATTCTGAAAAAACACAGCCAGAAATGAGTATAGTCTGTTGCAAAAATGTGCAATGGAACATCTAGAAAGAAGACACAATGGAAAAAATCAGACTACAGAGAACTATACCTGTGCTGGGCCACCCTAATTGTTCGTATATATTTATACAATTCTTTTGCAATTCATGGCTCTAACCAGTTRTCTGCTCAAGCAGACTGGTGTTCAACTTTTCCTGCACAACTATTTCAAACTATGCTAAGYAATACCTGACCTTTCAAACAAATATGATAGTATACTCAAATAAGTGTGTATTGTGCACTAGAAACTGAGTTGATTTTGTTAAGTTTAATACTAAATTAAACATTTGACCCTTTTTGCCTACAGTTGCTAAAACAGGGATTTACCACAGGAGAGTGAAAGACAGTCTCTCCCTGCTCCATCAGCAATATTTACTGCAGTGCTTAAGCAGCAGATCATGTGACTGAGTTGCACAGTCCTTGTCATCTTCTCAGGCTTTCTATTCACACTACATCTAAGTCTGGGCCTGTAGCTAAAATTGCTCTTCTCTTTTCTCTAGCAACTATTTTGAAATCATTTTTAGCACGTTTCCAAAGTCAAAGAACAATATATTTCAGAATCCTGTTTTGTACATTAACTGAGATTCAGAAAATAATCAGTTTCCTATGTGTCTGTAACAAGAAGTAGGAGGATATATCTAATATTAAAATCTGGGTGTAACTCTTAACAAAGCTTCAGTCATCAGTCAGGCGCAGGGAGCAGCCTGCTCAGCAGTCCTGAAGGTTCAGAGCCTTCCTTCTTTTGCTGCAGATTTTAAATATTACCGGTGTGTATCCCATTTTTTTGGCCATACAAGGTAAGAGTTTGTGTTTTTAAAGCCTTCATCAGACTGTTTATATTCTTCACTGCTGGAGAGTAAAAATATAAATTGGATCAGGGAATTATTTTAAACATATTGTACAGAAAAGCTGTTTCTGGAAAGCACAGTCAATTCTGTCAGCTTAGTGCTGACGTTTCTGATACTCTAACATCTTGAGATTTCTTTTTAGAAGAGGTAAGAAAAGAAGCACAGTTAAAAACCAGTCCACAAGAACTGGCCTAATTCTTTTTGAAACTGAGTTTAAAATTAATTTCCCACAATGAAAAAAAAGATGGAACTGACAGYTTTAAAATCACCACTTTTCACTTGACCATTCACCTGGCAATTTCTTTTTCATTCTTTGAGACAGAAGATCTGTCAGTCRTCAGACTGACAAAACAGAGGTAGCATTCACTGACCTAAAGACAGTACTTGCAAGCTCTCTGTCTGAGGTTGCAGCCACAGCTTTTCCTATAAAACATTTAGAAATGATGGTAATAACATGCCAATGAAATTGAAACTCGTATTATTTCACGGGACTCACACATTGTACTTTTTCTGTTCTATCTAAAAGTTATCAGTTGTCTGCCATAGTGCAGCATTTGCCCAGACTGATGTGGAGTAGTGGATATTGCTGGATTTGAAAGCAAACTCTGCAGCAGTGTAAAGTCAAATCTGTGATCTATACACAGGTGGTTTTGTTCAAGTTAAGGTTCTCACAGCTTGTTCTCCCTCCCCAAGTGCTTGTACTGTGTATACTTAAAACAAAACAAAACAAAAGCCTTTTTATTTCCACTGCAGGAATAGCCCAGCTATTCACATTTATTTGGAGGACTGTGTTGAAAGCTACAGCATCAATATTCTCAATTATTATTTTTTTTCTTTGTTTTAAATGTCAGTGTAGTTCTAAGTCTGATTTAAAAACAAAACAAAAGCAAAACACTTCATTTTCTAATAAGAAATATTAGTTCTAAGAGCTCAGAATTTATGCAGTAAATTACCTAAAATAACAAATCAGTATAATCATTCAAGTAGAATAAATTGTTTTGGTAAAGGAATGGATTTCAGTTCAGAGATTCAGCTATCCAGAAATTATAAYGAACTCTGATTGTTCAAATTTCATGTGTTTGCAGCTCTAAAAACCTACTGTATCTCGTTGTTTTTCTTTTCAATTCACAGTGAAGCACACAGTCAACAGCTACACTATCACTGTTGAGGCTCCCCTGGTTTTCCAGGTTGCTCCCTTCCTTTCTTCAAGATAACAGCTTTTTTACTTTCTAACAGCTCATCTCTTTAGGAATAGASAGCAAACAGGACATTTGAGATAAGGATATGATTAAGAGGTGCCTTAGTGGTTCCTGAGTTCTAGCAGCCTAGAAAGACTGGGATAAAGCCCTTCCATAAGGGAAATCCATTGAGAGAGACAGTCAACTCTGGCATTTCAATTTGAAGAGTATAATGAGCTATGTTATAGAGGAATGTAATTGTAGGTTATGTATTAGACWGACATAACAAAATAATGTATTTTTGGAGACTCAATAGGATTTTTTTTTCCCTCAGGTAACAACTTAAAAAACCCGATTCATTTATATYGATCAGAAGTGCCTTGGAAGACTGTTTAAACTCAAAGGAAAATATCTTAGCCCAGCCAAAGCTATTCTTAAGTTCTTTAAATAATGACTTTTATACTGGGACAGATTGCTTTACTAAATCTGTCTTTTGACTACGTTGGAAGAGGTGCATTGTTGATAGCATCAGCAATTTACAGACCTTTCAGTGCTCTGAATAAATAAAAAAAATAAATGTATGAATGTAAACCCATATATGTTCACGTGACATAGAGCTAAGTCACAATTTACTAACGAGAAAAATTTGGTATTGTTTTATGCTACCTTAGCTTCTTCCATTAAAATATTTTTTAATAACTCACTGAAATAAAATACARAAAGCCAAGATCATTTGAGACTCCAAGACACTTCAAAAGAAATATTGGCTATATTTCTTCCGAAATCCACTATTTCGTATGATTTGTGAGAAATTCAATAAAAATTAATGATAAAACACATTTCCCTTTTTCTTAAGATTTATAGAATACTATTATATAGTCACTACATGTCTTTAAGGCCTTGATTCAACAAAACACGTAGACTCTTGCAAAAGTCCATCTTTATTCAGGATACCTTTCCACCACTTGCTTAGATTTTATGCTATGTTGAAACCTGAGGCAAAGAATGGGCTTAAGTGTTTTTCTGGACAGGTATGACTTTCTGATTTGAGACAGGAAACCTACCTTGAAGTCCAAACAAATGACTTTCCTGTTCCAGATTGAAATCGGTCTTGGGTGTTTTCGTAGTAAAAACCCTCACAGAAKGTCTTACAGCTCTCATTTTCCAGCTACTGATTTTAACCTCTTCTCTTTCATTGACTTCAGCCAAATTCTTTTCCTTTACACACTTTGTAAATGTAACAGCAAGAGTACAAACTGTACCATACTTAATCTTATTATAAATGTTAACACACAAGGTGCAATAATTGTATTGTGTTTAAATTCCTCCAAATGTGCAGGAGGTTGCTAGTAGGTGGCTAGTATATTTGAGAAAACAGCCGACAGTACTCTCTAAACCTAAGTGGTTTGTGGTATTAGATTTCTCCATCATCTTCTGGCCTTCTGCCCCACTGCTGCAATTACCTTAACTTTTACCCAATAATAAAACTCTCTGGACAAATCCTGTGCCTGCTATTAAGTAAAATTAAAGCTTAGTACAGATTCCCTGCATTCTTTCTTCTCTTTAGCTGTTGTACTTGACAACTTACATTGCGTTAGTGAAAGAGA
The DNA here is from genome assembly GCF_003343005.1 of Rhea americana. Taxonomy (NCBI): domain Eukaryota; kingdom Metazoa; phylum Chordata; class Aves; order Rheiformes; family Rheidae; genus Rhea; species Rhea americana. The sequence goes on along the minus strand of NW_028185128.1, from coordinate 2,319,146 downwards.
CAAAGCCTTTAAGACATCTAGCTTATATATATGTGTATAAAAGGAAATCAGAGCTTCCTAATAGTGATGTATATTAAAAACAATTACTTTTGATGAAGACTGGTACTGGATTCTCTACTTCTGAGGAAAACTCACCAGTGTAACAAAATAGAATCAGTCATGTATGCTTATATACATACTGTACCACTTTGTTTCATCCTAGATCTCATGCAAGCCCTTGTAAGGAGAAGGCATCCCAGATTCCAGGTCCACTCTGTCCTAGGTCTGTTGGAGATTGCCAGCAAGAGTGAAAATTGTAGAAATACATTTCATAGTGTAGCCAGGTGTCTGCTAGTTACTGCATCAAATTTGCCGAATTCCCGTTCTACCTGTGTGACTTTCAAGTTCCAGCTTGAGCTGTATTTCAGAAGAAATATTAAACTTCTAACATCAACTCATCAACTCCTTAGAATTAAGGAAGTTCTTTTAGCTTCTTTTAGCTAAATTACACAATAAAGCTAGAAAAAACAATACAGAAAATCAGGTATTTTACATTCTAGACTACCAGAAGAAATTCCTGATGTGGCTGGTTATTAATGAAAATGATCAGCTAGTACCTCAGCTATTTTCAGCTGCTACAATATCACCTAGAGTTAGAAGAGGACAATTTTGCTCRGTTTGTTAGGAGTCGCAAAACTAATGTATTTGATGATCTGCATTGATATCCAAAAATTTTTCATATTTCCTTGTTGGTAGTTTCTTCATGAGCTCTTCTGATAAATAGCTAAATATCTAAAAAGTAAACATGAARGTCTCTATTTTTCCATTAGAAAGGTGCCCACTCTGTGAAATGCACACAGTCCTCAAGGACTTAACTCAGAAACTGTTATCGCACCTAAGCCAAACACAAATTTGTGCTTAAATTTAGGCATAGGRACAGTTCTGTTGCCTTTACTGGTTTATTCACATGCTTAAAGTTAAGCGTAAGTTTTAACACTTTACTGGATTGAGGCCCATGTCAGCAAAATAAATTTCTTGGGAAGAAGTAATAAAAATGTAGCTTGCAGTGAAGGACAGCAGAGCCATTCACAGCTACAGGAGCTTTAAAACACTAGCTGGTATTTATATATTTAAAGAAGAAATCAGGTGTTAAACAAAACATTTATTTTAGATAGATATCTAATTAGTCTGTTACAGAAGCACTTTATTTTTCTTAATTAGATGAAAAACATTTTTCTTGTCCTTGCATCCCTAAAAGCAAATCAAACTACATATAAAGAAAATAAAAAGTCTTCTAAGCACCAGCTTCAAAAGAAACTTTCCACACTGTTTAGTAATGGCCTGGCTCTTCCAGAGATACCATTGCATTCCCTAGAGAAAGACAGACACACACGAATCCAAGCTTTTTAAACACCGAGTTTCATCACACACATGCACCTGAATTCGCTCATTCTAATGATTTATGCAACAAATAAATCATATAATTGCATATATTCAATAAACCCAGCTAGCTAATTCCCTTGTATGCATTGTGCACTGATGTGTATTTATTTTTAATGCTAAGAACCTTTCTAAATATTTGGTATTGTATGTCTAGCCTTTAAAGAGAACTTACATCATTTGCAAAAACCAGAATGGATACAATTCCACTAGACTGTGTCTATATTGATTTTATTTTTTTCAGCAAAAACTTTCTGTTGCTAACAACAGTGCAGCAAAGGATGAATTCTAATGTAGATACAGCTTCTTTGGCGCTTTAAGTGCAGTGCTATCGGGCCCTGCTCAGAGCAGATCAGACTTATGGTATATTAAACCACCAGCAGTCACAGAAGCCTACTTGGCAGTACAACTTTGGTTGTTCCCAATAGCGGCAGAGCTGTACCAGTGGGCAATCCTTTTACCAGTTCCCTTCAACAGAAAATGTGTTGTTCTGCTGCACAATAGCTTAGCTTTTTTATTCCTTTAGAGTGACTTCTGTCAGAACTGTGATATCTAAATCACCAGGCAATGCAGGTGCACYTCATTTCCTACATTTCAAAAAGAAAAATTCTTCATTTGAAAGGCAAGGTGTAATCATTCGTTTTCAGGTTAGTTTTTTCTCCTGTCTCTGGTAGTCCCCTCTTTATAGCCAGTTTTCCAAAGACAACAAGGCTGCTGACCACACAGCCTGCATATGTGCGTGTGCTCATCTGTCATTCTCAGCTATAGCTTCTGAGCTATACATTGGACAGCTTCAGGCATGTTTATAATTCTTGTGAAGTGTTTTAGAAAAACTGGGGAGAGAAGAGAGACAGCAGTGTCCTTATGAAAGGAAAGAATGAAGACAGCTTCATTCRCCCTTACTACACATGAGAAAATCCATTAGGGACCCCAACCTTGATAAACAGCTCTGTAAAAAAACAGGTTTCATGTCTCTACTCTTGCCAAATTCCTGATTTCACTAGGATTGTGAGCTCTGTAAGTTAGGATCCTCTTTTCCTCTTTCTTACCTTATTTGCACAGTGCATTGCTCAGTGAAGAGCTGCTCAAGGTCCCAATGCCCTACAAATAAACATGAAACATTGAATTATGAACTGTGTAAACCTTATGAGATCATAGATCAGAGGAAAAATGTCTCCGAGAGCCTGTGTTCTCCGGAAATGCTTATGGGCATGTACAGGAGTCTGATTAGCAGAGCTGGTCAAAAAATTCCCTTCCTCCTCCAAACTCTAATATTAGAAGTTGCCTTTTCCTCAAAACTCTCCCCTTCACCAGCACTTCTGAAGTCCCATTTTGGTTTCTGTAGTGATATATACTGACACCAGTAACCAGATAAAAGTTGCAGCAATTTTAAAAGTGCTCACAGCACTTCCAGTAAACCACGGTGTGACAAGTTCGGCTGGAAGTAAGCACTGTGGAGGTCACAGCACACAGCAATCCCATCTGAGATCCAGGCACACATCATCCTCCTTCTACTGACAGGCAGGAGGCCTGAGCACAGAACGAAATTGCGTTGTACTGCACTTGGGTTTTCTGTCTTGACAGTGTTGCAAGGAAGCCTCACCATTCTTCACCTGTGCATTAGTTATTCAAATTATAGGAGAAAGTAAAACTTGGCTTCTTAGCAATAGCAGTAAGATTAGGGCTAAGTCAAGCTAGCCGACTAACTCAGGATGTGGTATTCAACTGCGACAAGAGAAGGCCTGAATCACGGTTTGGATTCACCAACACCGAACTCAGTGCTGTGCTTTTAAATAGCTGTAGTAATGGAACCGTAAAAACTCCTATCAGGTTGAGGTCTCCAGTTTGGGAGCTGTTTCCTAATACACTACATATTTTTAAGCTTAATCATCAGCCCTTCTCCAAGCAAAACTCACACCCATTTCAGTTAATCTTTGTCAGAATCAATCCTGGTATCAGATGATAGGCTGGATTTACAGTAAAAATTAAAAACAAGTTTCTCATCACAGAAATGAAGTTCTGAAATAGTCTTCCAACAGTAATGGGGAATGAGAACAAGTTGCAAAATAGAATAAAAATACATATTGCAGCTCCATGGAGCTGTGTTCAATGAACCACCGAGGTCTCATCCAGTTCGGTTTCCTAGCTGTCAAAATGCAGTATCTGGCAGTCATCTGAAATCCTGTACATGCATTGACATGTTACTGATTAAAACAATTTTCACTGACCACTTATTTTACTGAGACCATCACTCTGAAAAAGACAGCAGATTCTAACCCMTGTCTAACTGTTCATCATAATAAGCCACTTGTCAGCTTGTTTTCAAATATCTGATTCCTAACAGCATAAATAGACTTTTAGTTTAGAGAGTTTCAGTTTTATTTTTAGGAATACAATTTCTATCCAGAAATCTTATACATCTTTAAAAACACTTTAAAAGGAGACTAAAATATTTCTTCTCATATTTTAAGAAAATAAATATTATAGGCATTATAACCACTCAGTGCATCAACAACTGATCTACAGAACCAACAATTTACAGGAGATAAGGTAAAAAAAATACTACTAAGTATTAACTAGAAAGAGATTTGTATTTCTTTAGTCTCTCATTTTAGCTGTTAAATAAAATGATTTCTTCTACCCATATGAAGAATRGTAACAGTAATACCTGTGTAATTGCTACAGCACTGTGCACAAACTTCTGTTCCAGAGAATTAAGCTCTACAGAGATCACATGTATTAAACTATAAAAATGCTTTTACATCCCCAAGACAATAAACCTAAATATAGTAAGTGTGATTCAAGTATGGTTTGCACTCTTACGCGTTTTCGTTTAAAAAATCAGTACTTCTTAATCTACATTAGATTCTACCCATCAGCTTATATGAGAGAGGAAAGAAATAAAAGAAGAACACACATGAAGGATCCAGAAAAGAAAGTTAGTTTTTGGCCATTATTTCCATTACAGTTTATCTTTCTAATCCTGAAAAAAAACAATGCAAGATCACAGTGAAAGAAAGAAAAAAGTTGAAAACTAAGATGTGATGTTAGATTATTGCAGCTGAGACTCAGAATACCTGTATAAAGAACAGGTAACACAGCAAGCTGCACAAGACTAGAACAAAGGTTTTTAATTTTTTGAATTTTTAAGCATCTAAGTTAAGATGATACACTCGGTTTTTTAGTTGTGATAAATCTGTGACTATCCATGATAAATCAGTAATTTGTTCTATCTAACTTTTAGTTTAAGAGTGTATAAAGCATTAGTTTGGAATCAGGATTCTGTTCACCCTGATCCTCAGATTACATCTCTCAAAAGCATACCTTTATCAGAAGTGTGGTGCAGGTAATTTRCACTTTGTAATTTGCAGGTTAGATAATGCAGCTTCAAAAAAGGAATGACATAGACCACATATCCATGAAACTAGACAGTATGACTGCAATGGTTTTCTATTTCTTTTAGAGATATGATGAATAGTATAGGAAAATTTTATGTATGTAATCATGCTGAGGCAAGATAATGAAAAAACTACCCAGTATCATTTTAGAATGGAATCAATAGAAATGTTGTAAAAGGAAGGGGGAAAAATTATATTACAATGTTTTTATATATTACATATATGTACTTTATTATAGTATATTATAGTCTATTACATATACTGTATTACAATCRTATAATGTACAATTTCTGCTTAAATAAAAAGGGACATGTTGCCATGGATGACACAATCATCAGTGTCCCACATATTAAARTACAATGCATTGCAATCAAGGAATTCGTCTGCAGACAGTAAACCTATGTTTCTTGTAAGGTGTTTTGTATTGCAACTGTTTCACTAAAACTCTTGTGTGCATCTTTGGGCAAACATAAATGTTTATTTATGTTGATCTGTAACAATTCTTAAACATGTTAAAATCGATAGTTTTGAAGCAATTTTTAAGAAAAAATATGTATGATATTTTCTTGGGAAATGCTGGGCTTTTAGCAGTACTGTGGTATGGTATCACTTCTAGGCACTGAAATTAGGCTACAAATAGCTATTGAGATTTAGGACAGTTGTGGTAGCAGTATCATCTTACCTCTTCTTGAAATAATCCAGTACCCTGTTTTTAAATATGCAGAGCAGATAATTGGGGTGTTCAAATCTACGCTAAAGCCTTTTACTGAGCACAGCTCCAGTGTTGCTGTAATGTAGCTATCAGAGTTACCTGAAAGTTCTATTCCAGTTACCTAGTCAATCATTAAGTTAATGCAACATTTAATCTTTATACTTAAGGAAGAGATCAGCAGTTTGAAAGAACTTGTTTAGCAAATCAGTTGTGTACTTTAAGAGGTCTCATTAATGCATTTTCATTACGAATAATTAATGTTTTAAACTCTACAGATCCTGTGGTACTGTGAGCATTAATTCCTGTTTCTGTACTAGCTAGAAGAGCATTTCAAATGTGAATTTGAAAGGTTTTGGTAATTAATTTTGTGGAGCTGGCTAGTGTAGACTCTAGTGAGGTCCTGTGCTCGTGGCATAACTCCAGGTAGTATTGGGCAAAATTGTTCAGAGCGTCATACCAGCAGCAACGCATGCTATGCCAAATCAGCCTGCGTGCAGGCAGAAACTCTCCCATTTGGCTTRTAACAACCCATGCAGAACGAGAATACAAGTCTGCAGGAAGTACCAGAAAGCGGTTTGTGGCACACAGCTACAACCTTTGCTGGCTTTGCAGGCCATCTCTAAATAGAGCAGTTATTAATCAAGTTAATTTTATGAGCAGAGTACTTCTATGTCAAACGCAACTTGCAGCGCCTGAGCCTTAAAGACACCCCACTTAAGAGTGTGTGATCAGTAGAAGTTCAAAGCAGCCATTAAGTACGTGTTTTATCACATTGCATAATGCAGGGCAGTTGTTCGCACGTGCTCTAGTGCAAGAACTGGTTATACTACTGCCCCTGGAGAATAAAGCTGGGGAAAACAACAGCAGCAGCAGCAGCAACAAATACAATGTTTTCTTGTTATTTTGATGGGAAGACAGAGCGTAAGTGAACAAGAAGTTCCTGTCACGAATAATGATGGAARCATTGTTAATAGAGAGTACTGTAATCCCTAATGTATTAATTCTGTAGGAAGATGCTCACCTGTAGATTWTTTATTTCCTCTAAAGGTAGGAAATCCTGTGCCATCCACCTTACTCTGGAGACATTATAAATGACATAATTAAAAGGTCAGCATATAGCACAGGGACAAACATATTTGTAGTAGACAAATTTATACTTAGAAAAACCTCTTCAAAAAGCAAGGAGCAGTGGAATTACCTAGGCAAAGGATCAGTRCTAGCCACTAGTGCAAGACATGTTCCTTGGCACACACCACGGAAATCTAAGTTGAGTGGAGGCACACTGGGAGCGCAGAGTCATCAGCATTCGGCATGTAGGCAGCAAAGAGCAACCTGAAAACACCCTACCAGTGGTAAAAAGTGGGAAAGATCAAATGCATCATTTGAATTATTTCAAAATACAAGGCAGTTCCACTGTGTAAATGTTTTTCTCTTCTACATTACTATCACSATAACATTTCTGTTCAGTATTTGATAAAATTCTAACCATTATTAGAATTCCTTTAGCTTGTAACATACTTAAAATGAAACAAAACTTCTTCTGATACTTCCTGCTACCAGCGTACTCTATGCTATGTTCTACAATTTTTAAATTGGCTTATACTTATTAACAGTCAACTTTCCTTGGTATTTGTTCTTCTGTGTTTCCTTTTTGAAATATAACACCCATGTCTTTTTACTGTGTAGCTTTTTTTCTTATTTCTTGGATTATGGCTTACTAAAATCAGGTCTTGGTCATCATTCACATTATTTTGTTTCATTTCTCCTTTTGAAACTGCTTGGCTGACATGTTTTCTCACCTTCATGAAATGATCTGCTTTTGAAGCAAGAAGGACTTTCAAGTCAACAATGTTGTATTAGGTTTTATAAACAAGAGGAAAGTGATCCTGCCTGATCCTGCACTGGATTTCACACTTCAGTATGGATTTAGATCATTGAAACCAAAAGAAAGAAACGAAGAAGTATTGGGGGTGGGAYGGAAAGGCCACCTATGAGGAAAAGATTGAAAGAAATGGTATTCTTTGATCTAGAGAAGAAAARGCAGAGGGCAAATAACATAACAGTCTTCAAATATGGGACAATTGCTCTGAAAAAGTACAGGCTTAACTTGCTGCAAGGTTTGTGGTTAGACCTCAAGGGAAACGTTCTAGCAGTGAGCACAATAGAAACATTGCAATAGCTGGAGAACTTCACAGAGTTCCATCTCCGGAGATTTCTAAGAACAGGTTAACATACAAACATCTGTCAGGAACACTGCAGGGTATATAGTTCATCCCACAGGGAGAATTTACTTCTTTAACCCTTCCCCAGGCCTACTTCTATTACATGCTATCTTGTTTATACCAACAAACAAACAAACAAAAACCACTTAATTAGGATGCAAACATTTTTGCTGATCTATCACTATTTTTTCCTGTTACGACAACCTCCTCCAGCAATATAGAATGCTGTTGTGCTAGATACAACAACATGCAAAAAAGGTTTGTTCAGTGCCAACAGTTACAAAATTATTTGTACTTTTAGAAATTCTTAAATTCACAAAAGCCTATACCTTTATTATTTACTTCTTCCCTCAGACTAGCAGTTGATAGAGGAACATATAACTATTTTTTAATGTGGTTTGGTATCAGAATTGACCATCTCATGCATTACCAGTTAGAAGACTGGTCTATAATTATTCCAGCTCCTCTATTCCAGATTATAAACAAAGGATTAGAAAAGATCTCCTGGGTCATCAAGCCCAGGTCCCTTTTATCAGAATCAGCTCTGTAGGCTTTAATTTACCAAGATCATATTTGTTTGCAAAGTTCTGTTTTAAAACACTGGTTCCATTATACTCACAGGAAAACTGTTCCAGACCTCACTCCTCTGATGTTTCTAAACCTTTTAATTTTTCATTGAAAGGTTTTTTTAGGGCAATTTATACTACTTTGTTCTTGTGTCAGCACTGATGTTTAGCTTAAATGTCTCTCCTTTGTCCTTTGTGCCCTCTCCCTGCCCCCACTCCAACATGAGAAATCTTATCCCTCTCATTCTTTTAGGTTACAAATTTTGTATCTCTAGCTAGTCCATTAGCCACCTTCTGTTTTCTCCTACTAATTTTAATCTTTGCTACATTAACTCTTATTTTCCCTGATGTGACTTATGGAAGTCCAGATGAATTAAATCTGCTGTTTTTATCCTCAGCAAGATCAGTCGGAAAAGAAAAGTACCTCACTAGTATGGCATAATTTACTCTTAAAGAATACATTGTGGTTTATCTTATTTTTCATTTTTCTCAATGTCTTTATTACTTTTCTTTCAACACTTTAAAATCTTGTGTGGTGTTGGGGTAAGACTAATGGATCTAACTGTTTATCCTTTTTTTCTCTTCATGTTCATCATAGGCTCAATGTTTATTCATGCCCTTTCCTCACTGTTCAGCCTAGTAGGAGTCTTCAAAATCCTCACTTCTGGATTCCATTTCAAGTGCTAGTCCTTTTAATATTTTAGTTCTTTTAATATTTCATCTCTGCCCCACACTTGAAGTCAAGTACATTCAAGTCTTGAATTTTGCTGCTATCTCAGGTGCACTCATTTCCATTTCTTAGGGTTTAACACTCGTCTCCAGAAGTTGTGTATTCCTCAGTGATTTAGAGGCAATACCCCCTTTTTTTGCCTTTCGTTTTGCTCCCTTTCCCCTTTTCTGTGCTTAATTTTTCCTCAGATGATTATTGGCACTTATTCAAACCAGTGAACAAGCAAACATCAGCTATTGTTCTCATCAACTACATTTTGCATGGTAGTCTGTAATACTCACCAAAAAGGAGACAACTAGTATTTGGAGTACTCCTYGACCAGAGAGGATCCAAGCCATCCCTGCAGAAAGGCCCTGTTCACCCACCTGGCTACAGGAGGTTCTGGCGTGGGGCCTTCTTCATCCCTTCTGCTAGTTACTGCAGAGTTGCAAACAAAAATTTCTTGGGGCCAAAAGCAGAAGGAGGAAGAAAGAGCTTGCAGTGGTAGCCCAGTGTTAGATTTTGGTGAATCTTGAGGTCTARTCCCAGATTATCAATGCATTTCAGGGGTGGATGTTTTAGCGCACAGCAGTGACTGTACTGACTCTCCATGTACCAGATGCAGAGAGGTGGGTACTCCAGGATGGGGCTCACAACAAAAAGTGTGCTGAGTGACGGGAAATGCCACTTCTCATTCACGCTTTAGTGCCTATCCACAACATGGAAGAGAGAAACCCTCTGCTGTGATGTGGATTAGTATGCGTTCAGATGGAGAAGCAGCTAAGGAGTTGGGATGTGTGCCTTGCAGACTGCTTGGCTACAATTAGGCACCTAAATTCCACTTTAAATCAAATGTAGGCACTGAAGCCCTTTGGGGATCAGGGTCAAAATAACTTTTTTTTTTTTTTTTTGCAATTTACTGATAAAAACTGAGTCCAACACAAATTAAAAAACAAATTAATTTAACAAATTAAATTAAAATTAATCTCTATAGCTTTCCAGTCTTTAAAAGAACAGTAACAGCCCAGCAGAGTTTATATAACTGCTACTCAATATTGCATTAAGCTTCCTCCATTTGACATGTAAAACTTCCACCTGCTCTGTCACCCAAGTCCTGGCTTGAACTAATGTCTCTTGATACTACAGTGCTATATTTGCTCCCAGCAGGCTGATAATAAAGTATATGGAGAGGTGCTTGATCCAATTTATAATATAGTCTGAGAAACAGATTGTTTTAAACCAGCTGTTATCACCTAGCCGCAGGATCAATTTAAGTTTTGTTACTCTCTAGAGAAGAAAGAAACCGCAAATACAGTGAGAAATCTATGTGCCATGGTGCTTTAAAACGTCAGAGAGCCACTACTGTATCATTAACTATAATTTTAAACTTTGACAATGCTGTCAATGAGCTTGGGTATTTTGTCATCGCTGTACTATTTGTAAAAATCTGTTTCTCTCCATCGGCTTCTTCTTTCATCTCTGTGGTTGGCAGGCTTGTTATTTGTTTTTCTGCCTAATGGAAATTCTAGAACTACTGGTAGAAAGTGAAGTGTTGCTATGAAAAACATATGATTCTCCCTGCCCCCCTCTTTAAATACCTCTTTCTTTTTCTCTGTTTAAAAATGAATACTTTACAAAGTAAATGAATACTATTTCCTCTCCTGATTTGCTCCAAAGGCAGCAGGAACATGTTTAAAGTAGTTTCTCTCCAAACTTACAAGTGAGATAATTCTGAGTCACCGTGAAAAATTTGTTTCTGTCTTCTGTTTTGCACAGAGACATTTTCACAAATCTTCCATTATCAGGCAGTGATGAGAGAAGAGCAACTGTGAAGTCTCTAAAATGCCAGCAAAGATGATCAAGTTTCCGATGACAAAAGACAGGACTAAACAAAACATTGTAGCATGTTATGGAGATTCAGTCCTGCTCTTCATCTGAGCATTTCCCTTGCCCCATCCRCATAAAATAAATACAAAATAAAGGCCAGAAATCACAAAACTCTGTGTTCCACAGGAGCAGAATAAAGCAGCTCATTCACTTTTTGTTTTAGCAACTTTGTGCAGTTCTGGTTATCAGCAAAGTTTCCAAACTTCTAAATGTGGCAGATTTTGTCATTAGTTTTATGCTTATTTACAGGTCTCCATTTTTTCCCCCTTGCTACCACATGGCCTGTTCGTGCTGCTGTACCCAGAATCAGCTTTCTGGACGTTTCTTCACAGAATACAACACAGCTCAGGTCACCACCTGTAAATAGCACCATCTGCTCCAAAGTAATTTGTGTTTAATGAGAAGCTAAGACAGAAAGAGCTCCACTCACCTCGCTAGGACACAGGACCCCTGGCAGTACTCGGTCCTTCTTCATAATCCTCAAGGAAGCTAATTCAACTGACTAGCTGGAAAGTCCCTTCCCTACATTTCTTTATACTTTATAGATTCTATAGTATTTTTTTTTCTGGCTGTTGGCTCATATTAGAACATGAGATGAGAATCCAAAGGATTTAAATTCACTGTAGCTAGGACAGTGATACTCTAACACACAGAAGAAACATTTTCAAGGTACCATGAAGGTAACTTTTTGTATTCTTTCCTTCCCTGTAGAGGTTAGTTTTAGCTCCCTACCAGAAACATTCTTGACCAAAGACAGGAAGATTCAGAAGGGAAGTTGACCATGGTACTGCTGTGCCGAATTTAACGTGTCCCTCTGATAGCAAGCCCCTCAGGTGACCAGGGCCACCTCACTTGTGAATTCCAGCTGAGGTTATGTGGAAACAGCTGTGGAGATGCTCAGCTCCATCAACTGGCAGCAGTCCTGGGCATGTGGCAGCAGAACTCATGGGCTGTACAGAAAACTAGAAGTGCCTAGGGCTACTCAGGTGCTAAAAACCAAGGCATGTGCTGTGGATGGCTTGTTAAATTCCAACTCAGTAATGTTTTAGACTTTTTTATTTTTTCATGTGGCACTGTTCCAAGGGAGTGGTATTTTTTTTTTACCTAGTTTGGGAACTGCAGAAAAGAGGTGAAGGTAGAATGTGGCAGCGTTGACTCTGGCTTCTCCTRCCTCCCAGGTATGAGTCTCCTGTGATGCACTCAGGGAGACATTAGCCACAGATGGTGCCCCAAGTGCAGCAGTCCCATCCAAGCAGATACCCCAAATTCTTCTCTTCCAAAGTTCTCTTCATTTCTTACCCACAGTTGGATTAACAACCACCAATAAATGCTTAAACCATGCTGGTGATTTTAAACCTATCCTTGGGACTCTGGCATAAGCATTGCCACAGAGGCATCCAGGAGCAGGACACATTGACGTGCCTCAGAGAGATCAGACATCCCAGACATGCACCTCTGCTTGGCATCCACACGAGCTTCTGATGCCTGTCAAAGAAATCATTATCTTTTGTAATGCCAATAAACCTTTCTGCCTTAGAGGTTACTTCTACATCTAAAATCCATTACAGTAGCTGCATTTTGGTGCTGACATTGGGTCCCCTTTGGAAAACGGCAAGGCAAACTAACTGTAAATGCTTTCTCCAGCCRYTATTATTATCTAGTAGTATTATGTGGTACAACAAAGCACCTGTTCATTTCATTTTCAYTCTTATTTTGTGTGATCAGACAGGAGTGTTTAAAATTTCAGTGAGGGATCTGAAAGTAAAGAATTGGACTGTTTTGATTCATCTAATTTCTCACAAAGAAATTCATTTCACAGTATACTTGAACACCACCATTTTAAGCAGACAGTTCTACCTCTTTCACAGTGCAAGCAGTGAGGCACCCATATGCAAGTGAGRTGTGAAAATCTCCAAGAAAATTCAGAAGACAGAAGTTCAGGAAAATTCAGAAGGTACCATACAAAAAATGACACAAACCCACTTGCTCAATTCTTTAGAGCTCCTATTTATCTAATTAGATTGCCAATATCTTAATTAACCACACAATTTGCTATTTTGAAAGTTTTTCTGTCTCACTTCTTAGAAAGCTGGCATAGTTCTTATGAACAAGTGGCACATTGGACTGAAACAGATAATATTTAATGAAATACCAACCTATTCTGTAGACATTAGCCAGGTCTTCATAAAGAATGATTTCATCATGTTAGAACAAGAGTTTTGTGTCTGAGTTAACTTTTAAACTGTGAAACATGTCCATATCACATTCTGAATATGCATAGACATAACTAAAGGCTAGAATTAATATTTAGGAGAGAAAGAAAGATGCAATAGTGTGAAAAAGGGAATGAGGAATTAGAATTTTATTTCCTTTTCCAGATGCATACTGATACTAAGTGTTTTGCATAAACTATGCTGTCAATGGCTTAAAAAAGGTTAGGAGAGGGGCATTTCTTTGTGTGCGTAACCTTTTCAACAGCATGGCAAATAAAATAAACAGAGAGAATAGGCAAAGCCGGGGTGGGTTTATATTTAAATGCAAAGTTTACATTTAAGTTTCTAGGAGAAGACTTGGAACAATTTGGAGTAAGTTTGAATCTTCTCATTCCTTTAAGATCGAATTGCGTAGTATTTTTAGCTTTAATACTGTAYGTTTGACCCAAAAAGCTGTTAAATTCTTCTTTTGCTTTAGATCTATTGTGAATTATTAGCACTTGACATTCTATAAACTAGAACTGGCATAGAGTTTCATAGACATAAACCCTGAATTGGATTGTGTTGTTTGTTTTTTTTGTTGTTGTTGTTGTGGTGGTTCTTTTTCAGTAAACACAGATTTATAATGTGCCAAAAGCCCTACAGATGCCTTCAATCAGAAGCCAGGAGGGAGGCTTTCAAAACATTCTAGGCTTTTTTATTTGAGCCACCTCAGTTTTTTGTAGGCATTCCTTCCCAGCAAATAGCACAAGAGCTAGTATGCTGAACAAATAAATACACAAAGGTTACTGAATGAATAACTCTTTCCCTCCAAGCTACCTCCCTGGGCCTTGCATGCATATGCAGCAGGTTAAATGGCCAGCCTAATTTAATCTTCCCTGCAAAAAGTACTGTAAGAATTTGGAGGAAAGACTAACACTTTTGAGTCAGGGCAACTTGTCTCATGCCTTACTTATGTGCAAAAGCCTCCAGAAATAACTTATGCATTTGTTGAAATGTTTGTTTAGATGTCACCTTAACATTTACCAGGAGCTCCTGTGCAATCTTAGCCTTCCGCTTACTTTGGTAAGACTTGAAGATTATTCATGAGGAACACTAAATTCATTTTCATGTAAGATGTTCTGACTTACCGCAAGTTTCTAACCTAGCCTGGATAGTATCTTGGTCAATGCTATGGCTAAGTACATATGGCTAGGGTGTGAACATGGCTTCATATGGCAAACAGTCCTGTGTGATAAGGTAAAGTCTTTTTCCTAATTTTAGTGAAGTAGGATAGACTACTTGGGTAGACAAGTTAGGGTAGACTTTGTGTCTTTAAAAGAGAAAAAATAGAGGTCTCATAAGAAAAATGCTTTGGAAATGTTTTTTGCAAATGTATCTCAGTCTTCACTTACARTATGATAGAGCTGCATCTCTCATAATCACGAAGATCAAGCTACWTTGATAATAACTGACCATCTCTGGAGGGAGTAAAAAGAACATCAAAGGAATTAAAATCACCTGCCAATTACCAAACTGTAGCTATAAGCGAACTGCCTCACYCTTGTCAAAAGATGAATTTTTGTTCCATAAAAATGCTATACTTTTGGTCCCCCAAGGACTACACCAGAGGTCTCCAGCAGAAAAAAAGAAAGGAATGGAAGTACCCTTACCATATTATTTCACAACCACTGTATCCATACAGATGGTTCATACCCAGTACAAGTCCAATGATAAAGGGTTGCTTGCGGCATGCACTTCATAGACATGCAACAGAGCCTGCTTCCCGCGCCCTGCCCACAGCAGGGCCCGCTGCTTCTCCGAGGCAAGCCCTGGCCGGTGCAGTAGCAAGGGCTCGCACAGGAGGGAGGAGAAAGCCAGAAACCTGCTTCTCTGTTGTTGATCTCCCGGTTATATGAAGGCTGAATATTTTTGCCCAGTTTTAATGAGGTTTTATGTCAGATCTCGGCCTTTTTCCTCCTGCCCCCACAATAGTCATTTGGATCTAGGTCCTTTTGGAACATCTTTGTTATAAACAGAATTTTGGAAAAAGAGATCTTTAGAGATCTTAAAACACACATAGTTAGAAGGATCTAACCCAAAATTCAATGCTTCATGTGTAAATAATAAAAGCAGACTCTCTTTGCCTTTTCTTTTCCTGAATTAAAGTGCCACAGATGATTTGTCTATTGACTAAAGCAAAATCACCATCTGCTCCTTTCTCCAAGGAGTGAACTACCTTTCCCTCCYTATACCCACGTGTTGGGATGATGGACAACACTGACAGAATTGGCACAACTGGCAGAAGAAATTCTCTGTTAGAGCARTCAAGTTGTGCAATGGTACCAAACAGCAACACATCCAGCGATTGCCTTGGGAAGGAGGAGTGTATACACAGGAAATCCTTGATGTTTAGGGTTTGCCATTACATTTGGTTCTCATGAAACTGGAACTGAAAGCAACTTGTATTAGCAGGACCCTTTTTGACTTTATGATCTAGTAACTCCGAATGTTTCTTTGGGACTTGAGAAGCATTAACAATGCGTAAGGCAGTACAGAAATATTAATAAAATCTACACTTTTCTCTGTACCCACCCTTAAACTGCAAACTTTTCAGAGTAGGAATAGATATAGACCTGCTGTAGTGCAGGTACAACCGTTAACAGAAGAACGTCTGCATTAGTTAAAAGCAATAAAATATAAACTGTAATTCATTTTTTGTCTATCAGTTAAACAAAGTGTTGTCACCAGCACCTTTGCCATGCTAGTATTGTTCAGTAATTTCTCTTGGTACTTTCTTTACACAAGTTTTCAGTTTCTTTTATTCTCTCACCTTCTATATTCCCCAAGGCTCTCTTTCCTTTATTCTTCCTTTAGCCAACATAAATGTTCATTTTATTTTCATTTTTTTATTCTCTCTCCATCTGTCTTCCATTCATTTCTTGCTGCTGTATATTTTCTGCTTCCTATTTCTGTATATCGGTTCCTGGCTTTTGTTTCATTCTCATTGTGCACTGTAATCTTTGCTTCTTTTTCTTCTTTTAGCCCTTGTTTTCATAGCCTCTCTTCTTGACACTGGTACAGTTCTGTGTTGCTAGGACTGGCCTACTAAACTCCCAGTAGCTGTGCATTTTTGTGTGAGTTTACATACACACGTATATACACATACAAACACACACACTTTGTTGCTTAACTGTTTGCCTTGGGCTATCCTGGGGGTCTCCCCCTTTCTCCATGACTAATTCAACTGCACAGTCACTTTGGGACTCTTAAATGTGCTAAGAGGGCTGTTTCTAAAAGTGAGTGTAATAAAAAGCTCCTTCAGTGTTCCCCGCCTGCAGAATGCAGTTGTTGCCTCTCGAAGCTGTCTTTAAATTTGTGAGTGCCCACATGGCCCATTCCCTTATGTGCTGTACTTTGCTGGACAGAGATAAAAAAATATCTCTTCTTAAACTCTACTTAGGAGCGGTACCCACATTTAAAGGAAAGTGTCAGAAACAGACAGTTGYTCCTCTAGCAGGAACATCTGGGGTTTCTGATCAGGTAGTAGCTATAGTGACGTGGCTGCTAAATAGTCTGCTCTATAGTCCACATTGGTTCTCCCTCCAAGATCCTCTTATTTGCCCATTCAGGTTTGCCCTCCTGTTGTCTCACTGTACCTTCGTGCCACGGACACCCTGGGAAGGCCGTGCAGTGCCTTGCTGCAGCCAGCTCTCAACCTTGGTGCTTCCCCTGCACATCCCCGTGGTGGGAGCATCCCTGCTGCTGCGACCAGAAATGCCGGTCGCTGTGCAGTYGCCGTGCTCATCTCAGTTACTCAGAAACGAAGGACGTCCCAAGAAGAGTTGCTAGGTCCTGATTCAAACCTGTGAACTTGCTGTAAATGCAGCCCTGATGGGAGTCAGAGATGGATCTAGTCCGTAATCGGGCTCTGAGCTCTGTAGTATTTCTAAGTATAGCAACCACTTAGCTTACAGTACAGTGACTCAATAATTATGCAGGATAATACTGTATGCAGTTAGCTTGCCTGTGCCATTCAGAGCACTTGCCAATAATCCACAAGCACATTTTATTATCCCCTTTCCTAGTTCATAGCTCTTTATAACCACTCTGTTTTCTTCTGAGATCACTGGAGCTGTGGCACGGAGGACTGTCTAGGTATATTTAACACTGTGGATCATTCCAACACGCTTCTTTAAAAGAAGATCATATTGTTTTTCCTGCTTTCCATTTTTGAAAGGCTAGGCTTTGGCCAGAGGGTACTCTGCATGTCTGGCTGCAAATAGACTGCTTGGAGCCAAGCAATGCGGTGCCTTGACTAATTTCAGCATTCACTTAAGCTAAATTATTTATGATACTTTCTGCATGGCCTTTTTACTGTTGTTGTTGATTTAATGTTGTAATCTCAGCCAGAATAAAAGGATAATTTGCATGCATTTTCAGCTACTGCAGTAGCTAATACACAGCGCTGAGCACTGAAGCCAACTACAATATATTCAAAGTTCGAACTGAGTGGCTAGAAAAGGGAAATTTTGACGTGTCAGTAAATCATGTTCTCTAATAGTGAGAAAGCTTAACGTTTTTACATAAGCAGCTGAAACAACATCAGAAACATTTTCCAATGATACAGTTATTCACTTGTATCAAAATCTCGTCACCTTTGCTGCAGTAATGTAAATCAGGGCGATGTTAAGCTGAGAATGGTCTATTTTCACCTCCAGGTTGGTATTATGAGTTGAAGTTCTTTGCCAGCAGAGCGTGGCGCAGTCCCTGTAAGAATATAAAACACCACACAGACAAAAGGAAGGAATACAGCGGTGTTTTTAAGGAGCCTTCCAGTTTGCAGCAGACCCAAAGTGCATAAGATAAGAAACAAAATAAAAGTTACAAGAGAATGCAAAACAGAAAAGTACCCCCTGCTTTCCCAGCTGGTGGCCTGCCAAAGAAAACAACAGAAATGGGGATTAGAGCTCGTGACGTGCACATTAGAGCAGGACTACCTATTCCCTGCCTTTTCTCCTCTGAAAAGCTGCCATGTGAGGAGAAACATTCCTTTCATTATTTATGGGGACAGCCACTCTTGTTTATTATGCTCATGTTACCATGCTACTTGCCAAGTACAAGCCCTCTTTTTCATAGAGGTCTTTTTCTTTGTACAAAGGGGGAAAAAAGAAAAGAAAAAAAAACTTTTGTGGGATTAGGGAGGAAATTAAAGACAGGGTAGAGAAAGGAGGTCTTTCTGCAGAGCTGTGATCTAGCTTCGAAGGGCAGTAGGAGCAACGCAGTAAGGGTAGCGCTCCAGTGCCCTGGACACCATCGTGCTTTCAGGGATTAGCAGCAGCAGCAGATTTGCCTCAGTAGCATTGCTGCTTGCCCCAGTGCTGCAGAGGCAGCTATATACCTTAGCAGCCCAAGGAGCTGAGAGCTCAGAGAAGGAAATAAAGATTAAATAACAGTAATCTGCACATCAGGAGTTACCCAGCTTGTAGGAGATGGATATCCCCTCCTCCTCCCAACCCCAGAGTTTGGAACAACATCAATAGGAGAGAGAGAGAGAGAAAAAAAAAACCAACTTGCCCTCCCCCCCCTTTCTTCTTCTTTCTCTCTCTCTCTCTCTCTCTTTTTTTTTTTTTTGCAAATCAGCTGAGGGACGCTGACCTATTTTCTGAGTTCAGCAACACAGGAGGCTCCACAGCACCTGATGGCCCCTTTGTGCCTGTCCCCCGAAGCATGTGTGATACTCAAAGGCCTTGCCCTGGTGTGTGTGTGCAGAGGAGGAAACCCTCTTGGATCACGCCCCTCGTACTGAACGCAGGCAAGGCTTTGAAGCCATCCACCGAGTGCAAGGAAAATTCAGATGCAGAGGGAAGGGAAACCAAGCAACAGTTCCTCCTGTGGCAGATGGCAGTAGATTTACTGTCTCRTTCACAAACTGCCTACAGCTGGGGGAAATTGTTGCTGTTCAATGCRATTACTAGTACTAGTTCATAGGCTTAATTTCATTACCTTGAACTCCTCTCTACAAACAAAAACAAAGCAAACAAAYAAAAAAAGTGCAATAAAAAATCCCTTCTAAAAATATAGAATAGAAAATATATTTTCCAAAGCAGGCATCTCCACTCTTTCTGTCTTCAGGACATTGGATTTTTTTTTTTTTTAAATCAAAATGTACACAAAAGGGCATATTTATTTTCTAGCATAAACTATATTGTGTGGAAGGAAAAGAACTCTTTCTCCTTTCATTTTTTAAAAAGACCCCRAATGATGTGTATGATACATTGAGTGTATGATCTTGGAATTAAACATTTGGGTACTGGAGAAAGCTAAAAGACCATAGATTTGCGGAGGCCACTTGAAAACCTGATTCAGGCTCATAGTGAGCTCTCCCCAGCTGGAATCATGGAATAACTATTAAGCTGCAGAGTGCTGCATCCTCACTCCCACGCAGAGGCTTGGTGCTATGTTCGTTACTGCTTCTACGACCCTTTGCCTACCCTTGACATTTGAGCTTTAGGCAACCGGCAGCAGCCAGGCGGAAGAAGAGATAAAGTCTATTTGATTACCCAGCATCTTTCTGTTCTAGATTGTATTAAAGGGGCTAAGAGGCAGAGAGGGAATGAGAGAAGGAACAGAAAGACTCCCGTCTCACACATCGTTTTTCAGAGTAAAGCCATAAAATGCAAGCTACAGCAACCTCGTTCCTTTTCAGAAACCACTTATTGCTTCATGCTGGCCTTACAACAAGATGCTGAGCAAACATTTTCCTGTTTATCAGCAACATAAATGCCATATGACAGCAAGAATCCTTCAGGTGGACTCTCTTTATTGGTATGATCTGAGTTACAGAATAACTCCCAATGGCTAAAAGAAGCATACCATAACAAATTGTATGTCAACAAATTGCATTTTTTTCTCTGTATGAGGCTGCTAGTATAGATAYTGTAAGCAAAATGTAGGTTTAACATGCCATTACACCCTTGCTTGCAATAGGTTGCTGAGAATTGTGCTTACCTGGATTTTGTCCTTTCTATAGTATTAATAATTGTCTGAAACAATGTATTTAATAAGTTACCAAGCCAGCTATTTCTAGGTCATCAAATAAAAACAAAAGCTAGCCTTCCAGGCTTTTTCAGATGCGCCTTGGTGAATTTCACAGACATGTTTCTGTTTACAGGCTGAGCACTGATGCTTTAGTTATTATTTTTCTCATAGAGAGGTAGAAATTTGTGGCTTTGTTATAAGCAAATCGTCTAACATACAGCAGTGAAACACTGCTCCTATCATCCTTCCAATATCCCCAGAGTCCACTGCAGAGTATTTTTCTCTTGCTGATTTTACTACCTGTTGAGCATACCTTCTCTGTCCCTGAGGCTGTCCAGTTAACCTAATTTACATCTTCTCTGCAACTACTACACTATTTAAGCATTCATAAATGTGTTTTCCAACGACTGTCTCAGTGTCTCTAGTTTGTTAACTAACATTAATTGCATATCTGACTAGACATTAGTTTTTGTTGGTTTAATTTACATTGAAAAATCCATGAACAGTTATTAGTTAACAGCAGTTTAGCTTGCTATAGGATTAATTTCATGTGATTGATGACAAAACTACTGTTAATAATTCACTTTGTTACCTTTAGCCTCACTACCACGATAGGCACAGAATTACTCTCCTGCTGTTCGTGTCCCTGACAGTATGGCCTTTCCAAGACAGACATTGTCTGGTAGGCTTAGAAATGAATTATGTTCCAGAGTTCATCATCTTCATCTTTCTATTTAGTGTCCTCACTGTCCTCACCTAACAAATATCAAACCAAACCTTCAAGAGAATTACTCTTATTTGCAGTGCAAAGCCCCAGCAAATACTCTCCTCCTGCACCAACCCAACAGACACTTCTCGCTCCAGTGCCCTACTTTCAGCCTTACTTTCTTCACCTCTTCATTTTCTCTTATTTCAGGCTTATGTCTAGCTTCCTTTCCTTGTCACTGAGTCAGTCACTGGGCTGTGTGCGCCACTGAGTTACTCGAGAATGGGTTGTACAGCATGGACTGGCATTGCAGGTAAGCCTCCTCCAGCATCCAGGTATAAGCCATTTCTGGAGGATAAAGAAAAGGCTTTGTTTGGTCTGTGGAATGGCACTTCTTCCTTTAAGAAGCACATTAAAAATTGCTAACTCCCCCCTGCAAGCGAACAGGACAGGTGACTCCAAAATTTTCCTGCCTTGGCTGAAGTCAGCACTTCAAATGCACTAGTCTGCCCTTCCCCTCCTGTTTCCCCACTAAGGGAGGAACATACACATTTGCTAATATATCTGTCTTTGATAGTTTTCCAGTTAGCAGCACTTCTCAACATTGCTTGGGGATCGGTCTTTGACATTATATTCGACTGTACAGCAGGAACCTCATGGGTACACCAGTATCCACAGTGTGCAGACTGGGATGCACTAGGACTTTATATAGCTGCAGTTGTCCAAAATCCTCCCTCAGACATGCTGAGACCCATGGGTTTGCTCACATACAGACCCATAGCTTGGATGCATTTTTATTGTATTGCTCTGGCTCACTCCCAGTTTGGTGGATTGCTCTTTGTGGGAGCAATGGTATCAGCTCATCTGTTTGTAAATCATGCCGCAAAGTGTAGTCATGGTCATCGTGGGGGGCTCTGGGCACCACTACAATACTAATAAATGTTCTGCAATTATAAAAATAAAGGAATAAACTAAAAACAAATAGCAGCAGCAGGAGCTGGCAAGAACCAAGAGACCTGAATGTTTTCTTTTCTTTGACTTTTTATTACATTCGATCAAAAATTTGTCTATGAGAAGTCTTTTCCAGCAGAAAAATGTCTTTTTTTCCCCCAGAGAGAAAAGTTACGATAAAGCTTTTCTGCACCAAAGTTTCTATAATATTGGAGTAAAATCTAGCTAAATGATCCACAGATATATTCATTTACTGAAACAAACCCATTTTGAAAAATGCAAGCATTTGATAGGAATTCAGAGAGGACTCTTAAAATGTTTAATGAAGAAGACAGAAATACTGAAGAAATTTGAATACTGTCATACACATACTGTTGCACAATTTCTGTTAAAAATTTATTACCTAATTGAATATATTGAATACATAAGTGTGTGTGTGTAAGATTTTTACACATGTATAAATACATACATGGGCTTACCTACTTCATGGCCTTACAAAAATGTAATGACTCTCTCAGGTGGTGTCATTCCAGTGTCCTATAGATGCTTTAAGGAAAATCATCTGGTAAGACACTACTGGTTAGATGCTTGCAGTGTGTATACCAAGTGGTGTATAGCACTCAAATGGACTATTGTTTATTAAAAGTACACCTGTTCTGAAATGGAAATGGGAAATACTTCGACATGCAACAAAGCAATTGTCTTTTCGCTCGCTTTCTGAAAGTGCCTCAGACTCCTTTGCTGAGGAGCTTTTCTGGCAGCAAAACTCCGTGTGGGCAACATAGCAGACGGCTTTCACTGTATTAGGTGASTGAACTTGCTCCTGAAGTGTAACAGGTCACCAGATTTAAAAAGTTTCACACTCCCAGCTTAAGTGGAGCAATAACTTTTCCTTCTTACAAATAATGTCATTGTAGTTTTGGTGTAAATTATGAAGCCTGATGATTAGTTTCTTATATTTTTCCTGCACTTCCAAAGGAAAAAGAAAAGAACCTTCCAAAGAAAACAGGTATCCAATGAATCACTCTTCTGTTGATTGAATGAGGTTGCTGTTATTTCTAAAGATTTTTAAAAACACGATCTGTGCTTCTGTATTTCATTTTATTATTACTGACACTTCAGTCTTTTTGCTCAGTTGAATGCAATATTAGCATTCATTAACAATGATCCTTTTGAAAACTTAGTTGTTATAAAAATGTTCATTTTCTGATGGTATTGTAGAGTGTTACCTTGATCACATAATGGGTACAAGCTTGCAAGACCAGGATGGTGCAAATATTTGTACCAATCTGTCTGATCCAGTATTCTATTTCTGACAGTGGTCCACAGCAAAAGCAAGCTTAAAGAAAGAGCAAAGTATGAGCAGAGTGACCTGATTTACCTTTCCAGCTTCCAGCAGTCATCAGATAAGGGATTTCTGGAGCAGGACATAGCATCTAGACTGTTGTGTTACTACCTCTTCATTAACCTATCCTCCATGAATTGTCTAATATTTTCTTAAGAATTAATTTATTATTTTGGCTGTTATAGCATGGGAATGAATTCCACAGCATAATTGTGTTCTGTGTGTATTGTTTTAACTTGGTGCCTGATCATTCTCTCAGGTGATTCACAGTTTTCTTGATGCAAATATAATGAATATTCTAGGTGTTACCTATGTGTCTTCTCCAACGCATCTGTTGTTTTATAGCTCTATAYCACATTTCACAGTTACCTCTTTTTCAGGATGAAAAATTGCAGCTGTTTTCTCCTCACATTCCACACTTCTGAGCATCCTTGTCTCTCTTTCCTGAGCTTTTTCCCRTTTGACCAGATTTTTCTGGAACAAGGAACAGAACTACATGCAATAACCACAGTGTAGGTGGATGATGAATTTACGGAGTGAAACAATGAGGTTTCTGTTTCWGTCTTCATTCCTTTCTTAGAGACTCCTCACTTTCTCTTGAACTTTTTGACTGTTGCTGAGACTTATGCAACCATTTGCAGAGGTCCGTCCRCAGCAGCTCCAAGCTCCCTTTCCTAAGCAGCAACAAGTGATTTAGTACCAAGCGTTCTGCATATGTAGTTTGATTTCTCTTGTTCCCTATGTCTCCTGGTTTGTATTTCTCATCACTGATTTTCACCTGCCACTTTAACGCCAACTTTCAGTGCACTCTATGCATGAAGGAGTTAAGTTCTACTCAGCAGAGCCAAAGATAATCCTAAACAAGGGGAATTGGAAAGAACAAATTTTACAGGTTTCTATTGTACACAYGGATGCATCTTGTCTTTTTGATATTTCTCACTTTGTTTAAAGAACATGTACCACTCTACCGTTCTAACAAAGCTGTGTGGATCTCTTGCTGATGTTCCCAAACCAGAGGGAGTTGTTTTGTTTTATAGCAACTTGGCATAGCATATTACAAGCCCCACCATGAGCACCTTGCTGTTCATTATTTCTGGAAAGTAACAGGTTGTTTGAACATGTCTTTCTTGATGTTTCATTGATAGGACATAAAATGTCCAGTACCTCCTGATTRAAACTACTCAGTTAGTCTTCCATTAACATTTTCTATGTGAAAGAGACCTGGTCATGTTACAATAGCCAAATAACATCCATTTTTAGCACCATCTTAGAGTTACGAGAACTATATCATCATGATCTGCTTTTTATTCTGCTTTAATATTCGATGTCTTTGCTGTGCAATGTCAAACAAGTACAGTAATTATTTATTCACTGAGAACTGATCAGTTGAATTAGTGGACAAGAACTTCACCCTGTTTGAATGATTTTCCTGTAGAATATCATAAGTACATAATACTCAGAGCACTCAGGTGACTTCTTCAGCTTGCCATCTCTCTGAGCCCTGTTCAGAAGTTTGTCCTCCNAAAAAAAAAAAAAAAAAAAAAAAAAATCCCACTAGTCCACCAGATCATCCTATTACTTTTCTTCAAAATTCTACACACCAAGAGAAAAGTCACAAAGGTAAAAAGGGAAATTTGCAAGAAATTGCATGGACCAAGGTACCAAAAATAAAAACATAACCAAACAAAATTAAGAGTAAATTTTTTAGCAAAGAATAAAATTTGATTAAGCCAATTGCTTCCTAATTGATTTCCTTCTCTTTTTAAACTTAAATACTCCTTCTTCTGGTGAAATGTATCAAGTTGGTGAAGGTCTCTACCAGGATCTCCAGCTGTCTTGCACCACATAAGGCAATCGATCTTCAGATCTGACAGAGCTGTAGGAAATCATGTGACTGAAGGACATTCCCAGAAAAAGCTGGTGTCTCTGTACTAGCTGTGCTACCCATCTACCCCCTTAACCATGCTGCCCCTTTAGAGCTGTGCTGGTGGGTATGGCTCCCTCCATTTTCCTAACACCAGTTTACAGCACCTGGATATTTTCTGCACAGCTGCAGCAAAAAGACACTTTCTTCAATCTTGCCTTACATCTATTTTTGGCTTTTGTAGAGGTAAGGTCCCTGTGAGGACGGAAGTGTCATCTCAGCAGCCAGTGCATGAGAACTTGTGAGACAAAAAAAAGATAATCTAGAAAATTAGCTACGAAAAAACCCAGTCCCCTACTTGTACATTACGAAAACGGAAATGAAATTTTAAAAACTACCAGAGCTGATGACTAAGGATACCTGCAACCTGAGATGGAGATGGGTTTGGCAGCCCCCCAGAGCTGGAGGTGTATGCAAAATGACAAAGTCTGAGGGCTGGTATCCCCAGGTGMTGAGTTTTGGGGAAAGTCCCTCCTGCAGACCACAGAGCAGCTCCTCTTTAGCAGTTAGCAAGCAGCAGAGATGAGATTTTGCTTAGGGAAACCAGGTTTTCACACATTATAAATAAGATATAAAAAGGGTGTTTTAAGGGTTTACCTTCATTTTTGAATAGTTAAAGCATAAGACTAAGGGATAGTTGTCCCAATTATTATGTGATAATGCATTTTTTTTTAATTGTTCACAATCATTTCTTTGAACAGGAGCATATTTTATTTACTATTTGCAAATAGCAAGAAGATATGTTTTTCCCCTTTAAAGCCTTTCAGGAAAGGCTCTCAAAGCAATTTATCACCATAGAGTTTCCAGGGAGCCTAGTTAGACTCCTGTTAAAAAATGCTTAGTTTTGGAGATGAATGGAGCTATCTGCTCTAAGTTTAAAGTACTCATTCATCATCCCACAAGTTAGTTAGTAGGAGAACCAAGCCCAAAAGCCAGAAGTCCTCCTAATGCTTACTGAGTCTATAGTGAATGAGACGATATGACAGAGGGCTCCTGAGGTAGGGGCCTGGAACTGATAACACAGCAGTTACGCTCCAGTCTTGTATCTTGTGTTTACTTGAACCTGATCACTAGGCAACATTCTTTCCAGTGTAAGAAGTAATGGGTGAATCTCTTCCTTTCCYTCTTTCTGAAGGGCTAGGCTCCATTTCTGGGCAGAACATAAGGGTTTACCTTATCAGGAGAAATTCTTGTGCAGCACAGCCTGATGAACAGCTCAGCAGCAGGCAACGTGCATTCACATGGGGCAGCGAGCGTAAACACTTGTTGAAGATGCACTCCTGTGCAGTATCTTGGGGACAGATAATACTGTAATGACAACATAATCAAGTTTGAATGGTCTAGGAGCTTTAACGGGTTGTAATGGAGCTCTCCAGTTCAGATGATGTGGTGACAGAACTTGCATGGTCTGCATAGTTCAGAGCATTTCCCAGCACCTCATCCTGTGCCAGACAAACAACACCAGTTTTAAACTCTCTTGAAAGTGCTTCCCATATCAAAGTCACCGGCCAAGATTTCCCTCTTAGTTGTTTGAATGCAGGGAGGGATAGCAGCTCCCAGTGACGGGAGGAAAAAGTCCTGGCCTTATGAGGAGTTGTTGTCCTCAGAGCTGTAAGGAAGTCCTAGTAAAGGTATCAGCATGACTCCCTGGAAAGGCATCAGTTAAGGGACGTGCTGTTAATGTGTTCAAATAGACGGTGCTGACCCCTCAAGGGGTGGAAGGTACTGGGGTCTGGGTGTCTCAGGACTTTAACAAGGGGATAGGAAGCCTCCCACCAGCTGAAGCATAACCTAACACAGAGGGGACCTGTGGCCAGTACTGCTCTGCCTGCAAGCTGCCTTGTCACCTAGGTAGGTTTGTTTAGCAGCTTCGATTGGTGTTAGTCTTACAAGCAACTGTCTGCTTCATCTGGCACCCTGTTGGCAGATCCTTGAGGCTTTACGTCTCCTGTTCCCTCCAAGGCAAACCCTTGCAAGTTCCAAATATACCCTGGCAAGACAGCCTGGGGAGGCTCTTCTCACAGCCACGCTTGCTATATATGTCCTGGGGATGCCCAAAGGATTTCAGTCTCCCTCTGGCTCCTTTTATAAACATTGCTTCCAATGCAAACAATTTAAAAGAAAAGCTTTTGGAGTGCAGGATCAGCTTACTGGGGAAGAATAGCATGGTCAAGCTGAAGGGGAGTCCTGGGATGCACTCAGTGTGCAGTAGATCCAGCTGCTTTGGTTGATCTCATTCTAGCCATAAAGTGCAAGAGCTTTTGCTCAGCCAGGAGGAAACTCTCCCACTTTAAGTACTGTGCCATTATCTTTTCAGGACTGGCACTGCAAGAGCCCTTGCCTGCATCATGCCACATTGCAGTCTTTTACATCTGGCTGTTGTGTGTCTGAAGAAGTTTCTGCACCAGCTACTGTATCTCAGACAGAAAGGAGAATATTTTGGTTTAATCAATCAGATGCATGCATTTTTTATTTTACTTGTCASGGACTTTTGGTCAGTTCACCTCTGTGAGAGAGGGACCGAATTTTGGTCTTTATCTGGGGCAAAGTAAAGCATAGATTTGATTTCAGCAGTGGCCTCAAGGGTCCTGTGATACTACTACTACATAGTTACACACATTGGGAAGGGCAAATAACAGCAGCTTTTTTTCAGTTTAAAGAGCTGGTATCTATCTGACAGACAGCATCTTTTCTGATTGCTGAGCACTTGTCTACAGGTGGGACACTCCATACAGACAGTAACGACTGCATATCCCTAATACCTTTTGCAAAAGTCTCCACTACTATCTGTTAAAAAGTGTCTGGAAAATCCACCTTAAAAAAAAAAAAAAAAAAAAAAAAAAAAAAAAAAAAAAAAAAAAAAAAAAAAAAAAAAAAAAAACACCAATGGAATAGGCTGCCAAGCTGCAGCTTCCCATTCTTTCCATTATAAAGAAATTTGCTTATGGTGCAATTTATGCAGGCTCCATATTCCAGCAAAAATATATCAAGTGGTGTCAGGTTACCACAATCACTCTTACAGCAACTGTTTCCTAAAAGGGGGAGGCAAAAAAGAAGTAGCAGCTTGCTTCATATTCAGTATGCTGTTGTGACACAGAACTCTCAGGGAAGTAACAGGAACATGCGGAACATTTTTTTTTTCTCATGAAAACCTAATATGGTAACTAAAAGCGGAGGAAATATCACTTTTCAAAACTGAACCTTAATCAATTTTGCAGCAAGGACAGTTTCTCTAGACAAAGGTCTATCTACTACAACAAAACTAAGCAATAATAATATCCCTCTCTCTTCTTTGAGGAATTTCTGGAAAAAAATTGTTATCTCTGAATCTTCAAATGCTCTAAAATATCCTGTGTGGGGTCAAAGAAGCTTCCTGAAAGAAGATCTAACAAATAGAACCTCCCCCTCAGTAGAGATCAGCTTGTGTTCCTTCTTCCAGSAGAAGCCCACCTTTCAAAGAAATGATTTGAAATTAAAATAAAGACAGGTTTTGCATCGTTTGCTGAACTGCTTATGTTTTTCTGTAAGGGAAGGGAATATTGACAGAAGCCAATGTAGCTGCTACAGAGCTTTATTTTAAAAAGTAAAAGCTACATAGATGCACAAAACAAAACTAAACCACATGTTCAATCAGTGGAAGTTAGAATAATTTCACTAGGCTTCATGATCACATATGCATCATCTGAAAACATTAATTTTCATACAGAGATTTTTTTCCTTATTTTTCCCCACTTATCTAAAGGAGAAACAGCAAGCATAGAGGGAAATTTGAGGCCAGTCATCTCCTTGTTACAGAAACTACCCTGAATACCGAAAGAGCATTTTTACATGAAATGGAAGTCACCAACTTAGTGACTGTGACTCACTTTCCTCTTTCCTGAGTGGGAAGTTAGGTGCCATGTCCCTGTTCCCCTCAACCCCGATGGAAGAGATCTTGTTTCCTGAAACTTATATGCACAACCTTAATTATGAAGTAGTGCACGTGCTCTGAAGACATTCAGAAGGCTGAACCTGAAGCATCTGGATCTACATAAAACTTCAGCTTCACAGAAGTCATACTGCAGTAAGTAGTAACTGTGTAGTTACATGGTTTGGTGTTACATTTTCTTGCAGGGTAAATCCAGACAGGCACATGCTTGCTTAAAACATTTTTTAAAAATAGATCTACAGTAGATACTACCTTGTGCACTTTCTCAGCTGATGTGATCACCTGCTCCCGTTCCTGGTYTTCTTGAGCTATAAGAACAAGGTGATCCTGAAGAGGTGACACCCATGGGAAATATTTTGCTTACGTAATGGCAACAGCAATTGAATCTTCAGAGATGTTATTGTACTGTAAGTTTGGATAAATGTGAATAAGAGTTTGACATTAACTATTTAATCATTAATTTCTTTTTGAAAATTATAAACAGGACTGCATCTCGCTAAAACTAGCCAAGCCTGCTTGTGACTTTTATTTATGTAGCCATGAGATCCTAAACGTGCCATTTAATTTCAGGGCACTTCATAGTAATCCTCTCATGAATAGTCACTATGCATGCAGAGGAAGAGATTAAAATCCAGATGGTTGACTCATGCCAATCTAAAGACTGGCATGCTGCAGCCTCATTAAGGAATAGCTCTCTGAGCTTCCTGCTTGCATACCTGCCATGTGACACTGGCTTTTCTGGGACTTCAACCTGCTGTTATGACTGACTAACAGACTGGCTACCGTGCTGTTCCTTCACACCCAGACCTTCCTGCCAATATGAAGCACCAGGAACCTGCTATCTCTCTAGCCTGAYCAGATCTTTCTCTTGTCGCTACAACCACTGTCGGTTTGGCATCTGTTCTGCAGCTTTATCTTTCTGTTATGGCCAGTGGCATTGGGGATGCACCTGGCTTCTCCTCTGCGCTCCTTTGAGCTGGCTCAAAGGGTGGAATGACCAAAATATGAGCACTATTTTCTGTGCACACAGTCCTTTTAAAAGCAAAAGAAAGGAAAGGTATTATTGGAAAGCTTTATCTCTCTGGTTAAGAGCAATACAATTTTTTGATTTGGAAAAAAATATCAGAATTAAATATGAAAAAATTGTTTACATTCTTTGCAGTAGGAAATAATGTGTACTGTAAACAAATAGGAGTTTAGATGYACTTATTCAAAGTAAGAGTAAGTTTGGAGTAAGCACATATTTATTAGGCTCTTCACTACCCTAGGATTGCCTTTTTGCAGGCAGGGGTAACATAGCGCAGATTCTCCTAATGTAGTCTGTGATGCTTATCAAGCACATAGAATCAGTCAGGTTGGAAGGGACCTCTGGAGATCATCTAGTCCAACTTTCCCRCTCAGCAGGGTCACCTAGAGCATGTTAGACAGGGTTGCATCCAGGCGGGCCTTGAAGATCTCCAGAGAAGGAGACTCCACAACCTTTCTGGGCAACCTGTGCCAGTGCTCTGTCACTCTCACAGGGAAGAAATTCCCCCTCATGGTCAGGCAGAACTTCCTGTGCTTCAATTTCTGCCCATTCCCAGGACAAGTCCTGTCAAGGACAACTGAAAAGAGTTTGTCCCTGTCCCCTTGACACCCTCCCTTCAGGTACTTGTACACATCGATAAGATCCCCCCTCAGTCTTCTCTTCCCCAGGCTAAACAGGCCCAGCTCTCGCAGCTGTTCCTCATAGGGAAGATGCTCCAGCCCTCCGATCATCCTTGTAGCCCTACACTGGACTCTCTCCAGTAGCTCCATGTCTCTCTTGTCCTGGGGAGTCCAGAACTGGACACAACACTCGAGATGAGGCCTCCCCAGGGCTGAGGAGAGGGGCARGATCACCTCCCTCGACCTGCTGGCAACACTCTTCCTAAGGCACCCAAGGATAATGCACCAGCACTTCCAGGTCCTTCTCTGCAGAGCTGCTCTCCAGCAGGTCAGCCCCCAGCTTGTACTGGTGCCTAGGGTTATTTCTCCCTAGGTGCAGGACTCTKCACTTGCCCTTGTTGAACCTCAGGAGGTTCCTCTCCGCCCAACTCTCATACTCAAGTTCAGTACAGAAACTCCTTATTTTCACTRTTAGTTCAGCCACATCAAGATTGAGTAGATGTCATGAAAATATTTCTACATATACTTAATTTCTACACTACAGTGCAGTTTTACTGGAGTGATATTTTTATATTTAGTTTCAGGCATTTTTACATTTAAAAAGTGCTGTATTACTCTGAACCAAAGTGATGGAACTATGAAGTGGAGCCCCTCACCAGATCACAGTCAAGCAATAGTCCTACTCATCTAATTTTCCATTAGAAATAAACATATACAATTGCACAGTAGCTGAATTTTGGTCCTGTTTATCCTACAGACCAACATGGTAGGCTAGTTACAATGTGGATAGGGATGTRTCCACTAGCGCTATGTCCTGGAACACCAGGCTTTCTTCTTGTCATCAGTTAGTGCATAGTTTGGCAGAGCTGCAGTTCCTGGCACTTGGGACAACTGTCCTCAACTGCRTAAGAGCAGTCGATTGTGTAGCAGTGCCTGTGTGGTTCAAATCTGATTCTTCTGCASACTGGAGGGTAGAGAAGAGTCTTCAGTTGTATACTGCCAATACATGAATAAGAGCTGGCTGACTGTGTTAAAATGAATGCAAAAAGTAATATAAAACTGTTTCTTCTTGAACTTTTCGCATTCTCATAGCTTSTTGGTTTACCTGGGGTAGATACTTTCCCCTTTCTACATTTCATGTCTGTTAAGTCTCTTCCTCCATCCTCTCCCTGCACCTGGCAAAGAGATTCAGGGTGAACTTTAGCAATCTTATTACAGTGGGGTGCCACTGGTGGTYGTATGCAGCTTCAGCACCGTGAAAAGTGGTTAAACCAGTCAATCAGAGTCTGACTTTCAATACGCACTGTATTTGGCCATCCTCTGAGGTGAACGTTCTTAGGGTACCTTTGCAGGACTGTCCATTTGCAGCCTGATGAGGCGGGTGCAGCTGGAATAGGAAAACTCCCCTGGCTAGATAGCAGTCTGTTAGTACAAAAAGTCTGTGGAATATTGCTTTATTAAGTATTATTAGACTTTCTGACCATGTAATTTAACACTTTCAGATTTAAAATCAGTAAGAGCCAAAATCTGGGAACTAGGGAAGTAAGAAAACTTTATGTCAATCAGTGGCATTACATGGCATAAAACTGAAGGAAGTCTTCCAAAACCATCTGTATTCTTCTTCAATTTTCCATTAAAAACCAAAAGTGACTGTGAGTAAAGTTACATTTTTATGTAAACTTACAGTTAACCRATGATTTATTTTCTGCATGCAAATTTCCTTTCTGGAAGAGTCTGTGTACAACATAGAATGAAATTTCTTACAGTATTTACAGTATTACTGTAAAACAACATCTATCATATAGTAAAATTCTCTCTCTTCCTTTCTATTTCTCTTTCTCTTTCTGCCAACGCTTTATGATTCTCTAGTAAAATCATCTCTCTTCCTTTCTATTTCTCCTTCTGCCAATGCTTTATGATTCTCTGCCTCTTGTAGCTAGCTGTTCTTACTCTGCCTTTCTATAGCCTTTTCTGAAGATGTCCATTATCTTATCCTTCTCTGACAGACATACCTGTCTTTGCTGTTGGACAATTCTTCCTATTGTGCCTATCATGCAATTTACRTGAGATAAAGCCTTAAAACTAAAGAAAAAAATGCACAAAAATTAAACCCCAAATCTTGGCTGGAATCCTTGCATAGTATTCTTTCACCACATACATTCAGTGCTGCGCTGGTCCTAAAATAAACTTTCTCTGACACTTCATATCCTCCACTTTTYGCCCCTCTACCACCAAATATTTTCCCTTATCAGCCTCTTTCATGTCTCATATGAGTTTTTTTTTGTAGATTCTGCATAATCAAAGAATTTAGTTAAATAATGACCAAATTAAAAGAATTTCTCACTGAGTAAAATATGTGAGAACTCATGCTRAGGATATGAGGAGAACTCATCAAGCATAGAGCCTGCATCATATGCAGCCTGGCAAACAGCTGAGAAGAGCAGACACACCTCCAGGCCTCGGAGATGGGGAGAAAGATATTTCCTAGACTCTCAGAGAGAACTGCAGATTTTGTAATACAGAATGACCCTGAGCTGCAGAACTGAGATCAAGCCTGATAAAAGGATCCTCCCTGCTGGGACATAATGGGCAAGGAGGAATTCATTTTCCAAACAATTTTATTTCTATTTTGTCTCACTCTGCATTTTATCTGTTCAAAAAGCCATGTGGTCTAGTTTCTGTTCAAATAAAACTTGTATTTGAGTTGAAAAGCTCTTTTGCTGTCTTAGGAATGCCCAACTTAAGAAAAAAGAGAGTGGTAGATCTACCTCTAAGTTCTAGTTGACTTGGAGTCATATTACAAACACCTCAGGATTTGAAAAACATATGTTTCACTTAGGAGTAACAACAAATAAGCATTTTGAAATGCCACACTGTCAAAATGCCTCACAAT
Organism: Rhea americana; assembly: GCF_003343005.1. Lineage (NCBI taxonomy): Eukaryota > Metazoa > Chordata > Aves > Rheiformes > Rheidae > Rhea > Rhea americana. Next base: position 2,285,606 of record NW_028185128.1, on the reverse strand, counting down.
ATTGCAGCAGATACCTATGTCCTATCTTCCATGATCTGCACATTATTTTTAGCAAGGTAAGAGACATTTGCTTTCTCCAGTGAAATAGACCACAAAGTCTGCYTCAAAACATCCAGAATTACCAAGATATAATACTGTACAAACACCTACAAACCTTTTCTGTCTTTCATTACTTGCATGAGTCTTGCTGATCTGTGCTGCCATACAAGATTTAGATGTTGTTTCTACTGCAGTGGAGAGTCAGAGTAAGGTTTATAGGAAATAAAATCATAAGAAAAGTGAACAGAATGGTTCATACATGTTGGTCAAAACATGATTTGCTWTTGGTAAAACTGTGCTAGCAATTCCCAGGTTTTTTCTCTTTCATGTGTCAAGAAATGTCTTCTGTAGGGGTTTGCTTCATAATCTTCCTAGAGACTAAGGTGATCTAGGTGAAGTATATATTTCCCTGGATCCTGGAGCCTTCCTTTTGATATTCTTGAGGATAGGCATAACATTTCTCTTTTGCCCAGTCATCGGGGACATCCTCGGTTTGCTACAACCTTTCGGAGATGATGGAGAACCTCCTCACAGTGACCAGTGACATCAGCCAGCATTTTCAGCACCCTTGAATGCAGTCCTTCTGGTGGCATGGAATTGCATGTATCTAGTTTACTTAAGTAGTCCGTAATTGGATCTTCTTTGTGGGTAGTAAAACTCTGCCTCCAGCTCTGCCCCTGGGCTCAGGTTTTCCATGAGAAGAGATTTTGCCAGACTAAGGCCACAAAGACATTCTGTATTTCAGCTCTGTTTAGATCTTTTGCCACAAGGTCACCTGTCATTCAACATCAGGCCAACATTTTCCTTATTCTTACTTTTACTGTTGATGTATTGTAGAAGCTCTTCTCGTTGCCCTTCACATCCCTCCATTAGGTTCAAGACCAGCGAAGCTTTGGCTTTCTTAGTTCCACCCCTGCACACTCAGACAATGCTTCTATATTCCTCCTTGGTACCCCYTCTCCACTTGCACCTTCCATGCACTTCCTTTTTGTATTTCATTTCAGTCAGGAGTTCCCTACTCAACCAAGCTGATCCAGGGCTGCTCATTTTCTTGAAGAYTGGAATGGACTATCCYTGTGCTCTGAGGAGGTTGTCCTCAAAGATCAACCAGCTGTGCTGGGCTCCTTCACCATGCAGGACAGCTTCCCTACCAGTACCCTGAAGAAAGTGAAGTCTTTTTTCATATCCTGAATAATTCTGAAGTACAGGGTTATTACCACACTATTTGCCTTYCTTACTTTCCTCAGGAGCTTAAGCTGTACAGTAATGGCCACAGTATGTTAGACTGTCAGGTAAACAGTAGGAAAATCAGGATATCAGCTTATGTTATTGAGCAAATAATTTCAAGACAGTCATTTATAAYGCAAATATGAAGCTCAGATAAAAAYGCTATTGTGATGTGAGACCAAAATGAGATGCCAGTGAGAGTGACTAATTTGCATCTTCATACTATTAATCATTCTAGTTTTTTCTTGTATGTTTTATCCAGCAATGAAATGGTTAATGGTACTAAATGGAACATTACTGCATGATTTCAGCAGTAACTTGCCATTAAGATGAATGGCAAAAGTTYAGATCTTTGAAGACCTTGCTCTGCCTGCTTGTGGATTCAAGCAGGCACCTTTGTATTGCTTATCTCTGGCTCACATTTTCAAAACCATCTTTACAGCTATTTGAGGGCCAGCAGGATGTTTGTAAAATAATAAAGCTAGGGGATAAAGCACAAAGTGGCAACCACTGAGACAGACTCATCTTGTTTTGCTGTCTGTGAGCCAGCTCAAACTGCCCACACAGTATGTGTCCACATGATTTGTATGCTTCTCTTGGTTCATATATTCCTTTCCTCCTCACTTTATCCTCTCTATCTTTTTATAATTGCTTTAAGAACCGTTTGTACAGATGGAAAAGCAGAAAAACAATTTAGAAAGGACATGAAATTACTTCACTTCTACAAATAAAYAAACACATACATACACATATATCTTACCATCCATATGAAAATGTATGTGTGTGTGTGTGTGCGTGCGCATTTGTATGTGTATAAATATTAAAATTTAATTCAGTGGTTCTTGGTTTTTCAGCTTTTCCACTCTTGCCTTACTGATGTCCAGAAAGAAGATGCCATTAACAATAGTTCAGAAATTAGTGAGCAAKAGCGAGAATAATGAATAGAATTTCATTGCTGTGTTATTTTGTCAATTATTAGTACTTCATTTTACATGCCATCCATAACATCTTCAAACCCAGAATTTGATTGACAGAGTATGTTTTGGCTTTAGTTAATAATAACTATTGTATTTTAGCTATATAAACTGTTGCTGCTAAAGTGTAGTCCTAATGAGGAGCTTGTGTTAGAGGAAATCAAGGTCTTGATTTGACCATGGCAGGATATTATAGCCAAAACACTTCTACTCCTTTCTTCAGCCTGCCAAACATGGTGTTGCTGTATTTAGACAGCCAGGCAAAAGAAATCTCTAGCATTTCAAGTTACTTCTGATGCATATACCACATGTAAACCATAATGTAAATATTATGATGCAGTAAATAAAAGCATGAGAAATTCCCAAAGGCATAAACATCTTGAAAGATATCGAGAGTTCAGCTTTTGAGGTTTCCTTTCAAAATGGATGCAAAGCAGTCTGCCGAGAAGCGGCTTAGCAGACTGCCAGCTCCTTCTCTGTCCCTCTGAACTACGGCCTAAATCTTCAAAGTTATTTAACCACCTGACTCTCATTTGAACATCTTTAGGGGTTTGGGCCTCGTGCAGAATTCCCAAGAGTTCCCTTTACTTGGGGCTCCCCCTCTTCTTCATTTTTCCATTCATTTGCTATTAATTGCTGCTATGTGTATCACAGCAGCATATAGGGTAGTCAGTGCAGAGCTCTACTGACTATGCAGATACAGACGCCCCTTCTTCCCCCATGCAGCCTGTGATTAGAAGTGCTGTTCTCGCACCCTTTCCGAGTCCCTTGGTAATTATGCGTGGGTTGAAAGGTCTGACATTAATGAGGTGTCAGCTGCCCCCACAACCTACCTCTGTCAATGCAATGATCAGGACCTGCTTTCCTCCCAGCAGCTCACAAAGGACTTCATCTATATTATTGGCTTTCATCAGCAGCATTGCTCAGAGTATAAGTTTTCAAATCTATTCTTGTAATACAATCCTTTTTGCAATTGCTATTGCTTTTAAACCCAATTTGTTCTGCAGTCAAAGGCCTCTAAGCTCTCATAATATTAGGACTAGTGCCTGCACACTAAACTCTGCTTGCTAATAGAGGTTTCAGAAAGTTATCTAGTTACACATCAGGGTAGTGTGAAAAAAGTAAAAAGAAAAAAGAAAAGAGGAGCATTGTAACCATATTTACTAGTCTTTCTTCACTCATCAGAACTGCAAAATTTGCTCTGTTGCAAACTAAAGAAAATCAGCCTCCCACATACTCCTACAGTGCAATTACTGTTCAGGTCTTTCTCACCATACTCCATGTAAAATGCTAATCTCATACAGTTCTGAAAACAGAAGGCAGCAGGATACTTCAGCAGGATGCTTCATCATGTTCGGCTATGCTGAATGCACTTTTGTAAAGCTGCAATTTTAAAATAATACTTTAAACATGTATTTAATATGCTATTACAAATGTTGCTGGATAAATTTGAACTAAATAATGAAGGAGGTAAACTAATACCAGACCCTGAACACTTTAACATCATTTCAGTGAATAGTGCAAGAATTTGGAGGAAATGGGGCTGACGTGAAGCCCATCTGTCTATCAGCTCTTTCCCTAAGTACTTTTGAACCTGTTAGCCAATTTCAAACCACGTTTGACAGGAGGGTAGCCTCTTAAAGCTGATTTTATGTTTCATAGAAATGTACTAGGAAAGAGGAAGGAAGGAAGGAGAGAGAAACCCCAGGCAGTGCCCTTTCCAAGGGAAAGACAGGCAGAAGGCAGCCRTTACCCCGAATGGGGTTGGTCTGTCCCTATCGTACTGCCAGAGCTATCCACTCTGCGGCTCACTTGCTAAGCAGAACCTTTCTAGAAGCTTGTGTTTAGCAACAGGTTTTAGAAAGAAGTAGACAGAGAAGTAAACAGGGAAAAGAGGGCAGTACAAGGGCAATTGTGGGACTGCTGCAGACAGACTTCTCATGTTCAAGGCCAACAGTATTTTTCGAACACACGATGGCAAGAGGCAGGGCTGGAAGGAAAGTCAGAGTGGGGAAACTCAAGGAGTTTCCAAGCTGAACCAGTCTGTTACCAGTGGCAGGGCTAAGGGCTACTGGCAGAGCTGGTCACTGGCCCTCAGACTGACCCCGAGGAGCACAGTGCACAGTGTCACAGCCTGCTGAGCTTGAACTTTTGGGCCTTTACGTCAAGCTACCACTTCTGACTCAGGAGGTTCCTCAGTTCAAGGCCCCTTGTTCAGACCCACCTAGCCCTTCTTATGCTCTTATGAACTGATATGTGAGTTCCCCTGCCTTGATAGTGAAGGATGGCTGATCAAAACAGCCTGGTTATGACCTAGGGCATCTGAATCTACTCAGCAGTTATAAAGAGCCAGTGGACAAATATCCCTGCAACAACGAACAGGTACTTTATTCTGGTCCAGAGACTGGTAYGGTGAGGGTGAAAAGATATGTAAAAGATGGCCCACTTCAGGGATGGGAGTTGCATTCTGTGGTCTGTATCAATGCCCTTGTACTTCCCTTGTAMAAACACACTGGGAAAAAACAGGGCTAGCATCTTAATAGCTTTAAGTCTTGCTCCTCATACCCAGTTGAATCTTAACTAAGAAAAGAAAGGCAGGTTCAATGGGCCAATGTACCAGAAATACTTCAAAACACACACACAGAGACAATCACTTTTTACCAAACTTGGACCTACAAATGTGGATCTTAAATTAGGCGAAGAGGACTAGTGTTTCTTCTTGGGACCGTTTTTCCACTAAAACTGTTTTTCCTATTAATTTTGGCATCTACAGAAAGGATAAGAATTATATTAGCGCTATGAGAGCGATTATGCCAGCCAGCTGATAGCATGAAAGCAACAATGTTAAAGCTTTTGCTAGGCTACTGAGCGTTCCCAGGGTGAGAACCAGAAACATGAGCAAATTCAGGCTGAGTAAATTGCTGATTCAGTTACTAAAACTGCAGTACCTCCTTGTCAACCCAACTCAGTGCTTAGCAGAGTTGTCCCCTGCGCAATATTCATAAATGTTGCAATCAATATACAATTTGGGATGTGTGGGCAGTGCTGGAAGGTGTGTGTGTATATATATATATATATATATATATATATTAGTGCTAGATGTATGTTAATTGGTTGTTTCATTTTGCACATATGGGACAATAAAACATATTGTTTTCTTGCCAATGAAGGAACATTTTTCTAACACTCCTTAGTCACATCATATCTACAAAAGGAGAAGGCTCTGAAGTTTCCTGTTGGGTTTATGGTTTACATTACATTTCATATACAAATGCTTTTTGGCATTCTAAATCCTGAGCTAGAAGTATTTTTAAAATTATATCCTGAAATAGGAACTTTAGAACACTGTGTCGGCATCTGGCAGATATCTCAAGAGTGTCATGAACTGTTACAACTTGAGGAACTTGGCAGGCACTCCGTGGGCCTTATGTACCTTGCAAGTGTGTGGGAGTCCACTAATGGCTTAATTGTTGAGCATCTGTGTAGCTCTTCTCTGTAATGGGCATACGTCCACTCACCAACCTCAAGAAACATGTATCAATCCAAACAGATTTCACATGATGTATCTGAACTCCTGAGTAAAGAAAGATTGCTCGAATATAAATGACAGCAGTCTACCAGTTCACGACAGCTAGTATTTCCTCAGGACTAACTTTGAASTACTAATCAGCCTCACTGCTCAAAGAATTTGGCATGTGTGTTTCCATCTCTGTGTGTTTTACAAAGTGCTGATACGAATGTTAGGCTGGAGGCACTTTATAAAGTGTTCGGGATTTCATGTACAGTGATGTTTCCTGGTAGAAGAGCAAAGGGAGCATTACTGGGGCTCTAGGTGGAAGGCAGTTATGAAGCCAGTGGGCCACAGAGTATGAGCACATGGCTGGCAATTACTACCACTCTCCCATCCAGCAGAGCTCTGGCCCCAGAACTGGAGAAGACATCCAGTCCTGGTAAAAAGTGGCTCCATGGTGGGACCTAGGGGATGCTGGGTCTTTCTCTAGGTCTTGGTCCCAAAGTAGTTGGTGTTGCTGCCATGCTTTGTGACTGTGCAAGAGCAGCAGCAATAGTGCTTGTAGCCTGAAGCTTACTTGGAAAATAGATTTTGTTTCCTTCTGCTTAGTTAGGCCTTTGCAAAATCCTTTTGATGGGAATTGTATACATGATGTTGTACTTCAGAACATCTCTGGTCTGCAAATATGCACTTTTTGGACAAACTATTGTTGCTTCAAGAAGACACACGTGTCCCATACGCTTCCCTATGGTTAAGGACAAGACAAGAATGTTGCCATTTTTGAGGGTCTTCATGGAAAAAGTTACAGTCTATAGAGAAATGTTAATAATTTTTCATGGTTTACTTATAATTCTGGCACAGAAATCACATAACTCCAGAACAAAAAACAATGGCTTTGGAACTGCCTGAGCCATGGGACTAAGGGCCGGAAGCCCAGGAACCCCACCATGGAGAGCAGCAACACTAGAAACCCAGGAATGGGAACTGAGGCAGATCTCCATCGTCAGCCTAGGCTTGCACACTGCAGTGAAGCGTAACACAGCTTTTCCCAGATGTCTCTGTGACATTTAATTCCTTTGCCCTCCTTTTTTAGCAGGAAGTCTCTCAACCTGGAAAGACTGGAAAGAGATATGGAAAGATCAAAGTAAAGAATATGGAGTAAATCAGTCCCACAGATGAGGTGACTGAAATGCTAATAGAGTCTAAGTTAAAGGCCAACTATACCAAGAAATGGGAGAGAAATAGGAAAACAGAGCAACACTCAAAAGAGCAGCAGAACTGAAGGGGAAGTTGCTCCTCTGAGTCCCGTGTCATRTGTGGTTATTTAAGGCATGGGCTTTTCTAGAGCTGAGCACCTTGTACGATCCATTTGCTCCAAAAGGAGTTGATATCTGCCCTTGGGCTGTTAAATTTTTACAATAGTTGAAATGAACAAGAATGCCCGTGCTGTCTGTCTCTGAGCTTGGAGCTGCTGGGATCAGGCAGGAGGATTCATGCCCCCAAGCTGTTGGCTCTAATATTTATTGCTTCTTACCACACAGTTTGGACAGTTGTAGAACATGTCACAAGACAAAACTTTTAGCTCTGGCCTTTATTGAATTTGACGTTGGGTGAGGAATCTTTCTTTAGCAGATAGAAATGTGTTTGGTCTATATTATTTTTTTGTATCGTACCAATGGTTGGCGTTGATTAGTTTCAGTTTTTTGCACTATAAATGTTAAAATAAACAAATCAAGGTCCCAAGTGGTGGTCAGGGATTTTGCCAGACCATGGAAAGTAGTGAGTCCTAAGAGGCTCTGAAAACCACCCAGAGAAATACCGTACAGAAGATCTACACCAAGCAGGGACAATGATTCGTTCCAGAAGCTAGAAAATATTTTCCAGGAGAGCTGGCAATTGTAACTGGAGATGGAAAGAGAGGGAGTGAGAAAGAGAGAAACTACCCTCTTTTCAGGAATAATGGAAATGTCTGGGAATAGAAAAGCCCCTGCTACTTCAGAGTACTTAGCTACAAGGAGACGTTCACACAGAAGAGGACTTGCTCTGCCCAGAGAGTCCCAAGAGGAGATAGCTGCAGAAAGTCTTTGTTTACTAGAGAGACAATAAATAGAGTGAGTAGATAAGAAATTTTAAATTTAAACTAACCTATACCAGTCTCTYACACTCCACACAACGAGGGCTAGCAAGGTCAATAACTCAGCTCCTCTGAGCCCAGAAGCCTATTGTGTTTCAGACGGTTACCCCTGGACAGGTCGTTAAAGCTTGGACAGTTGTCCTGACAAGGAGCAGGGGCTTGTCTAACAAAAGCTCATCATTTAGAAAGGCCTGTAGCTTTGATGTGACAACAGCTTGACATGAACAACCCACCACTTTGGTAATTTGTTTTAATGCTTACTCTCACTGTTAAACATTTCTGATTATTTCCTCATTTGAATTTGTCAGGCTTCTACTGTCAGCCTTTGGCATTTGTTTTGCATTTTTCTGCTAGATTAAGAGCTCCTTAGCCCATGACATTTTCCCTAAGGAGGGAGATGCCCCCTGTAATCAAGTCACTTCTCAATTTTACAAGTCTTTATTAAACTCAACAGACGGAGTTCTCCAAGTCTGTGCTATGGCATTTTTCTTCAGACCTTGCATAATTTTTGTGGCTGTTTTCTGCACCCACTCTGATATTTCAACAACCTTCTAGAACTGTGTGTATTGAAACCCCTAATACTGTGCACAGGAGCAAAAGCATATCCTTCTCAAATTGGATTGGGGTAATAAAATTTTCTGTTCTGACCACCTCATTCTGAATTTTTTTCAGTCCCTATCAGGACAGTTCAGTCCCTGTCAGAACAGTCAGGGTTCATGAAGAGTTTTTTTTCCTCAGATGCACACTTACCACATGGTTACTCTCATGCAGGATTCACCTTCCCACAAAAGAAGAAAGCCTGGCAGATGTGGGACACAGGATATTTGGCTTCCATTTCCTGATGACATCACCCTCTCTTAGGTGCTTGGCTGGTATCCCTTGCTCACGTGCTCTGAGTCTGACATGGCTTTGAAGGGTCAAATTGTCAAGGATCTTTAGGGAGGTAGGTTTCACCTCTTTCTGTAACAGAGATGATTCCTGAATCTCTCACCTGACCTGGTCCTTTCTAATCTGGCAAGGTCAATGCTGCCTCAGTCTTATCAGTGACCCACAACTGATCACCTCTCAGTGATCACTGATATGCTGTAGTAAAACTGTAGTTTAACTAGTTGTTGGTTCAATCCAGTTGTATCGGAGCCACATCAAATGACCACCTAGATGGCATCTAAAGAGAATCAACTGATGAGCTCTTAAACACTTTGGAGTGGCTCCAAGCCCCTATGCTAATCCCTTTGCCAGGTCTCCTGGATATAATCACTAGTTTCCTACAAAGATACCATATTGTCAAGCACAGTAGATTTCCACAGAATGTGTCTCCATCTAATATCATTAACAGTTTATTTCTCTACTTCCCATGCCATATTTTTTGGCCCAGGGTCTGTTGTTAGGCAAACTGAGCTGCGATGCTGTCAAGTGTCCTGGTGACCTAACGGGACCTTGGCTGAACACTACACATTTGGCCAGGGTCCTTCATATGTTTCAAGATTCATTAAAACTGAGTATTTCTAGGCCAAAATATTCTCCATTATCTCTTTAGGTCTCTTGACTGCAAGACATCTAGATTTGCTGATTTTCAAAATACTCTTTCTGAGTCAGTGTGGTTTAGTATAGTACTTCAGCCTTCTGCTTTCCAAACATAGGTAAGAACAGAGTAAGTCTATCTTTTCTATGTGATTACTGATCATTTTATCCTCTTCGTGTATCATTGGGCCCTTTTCCTCTCATAGTATTTCTGTAGACCTTGTGTCAAAGCAGTCAAATTGTTACTTCTGACATAGATAAGGTTGTCCTGTTCTTACCTATCTTCTTACCTAGCTTTTTACATATGTTCCATGCTACTGAAATGCCAAAGTTTTCTCTCTCTTAGTGCACAGGAAAAGTTAATTTTACTTGGGTGTTGCTCTGGACAACCAGAGACAATTTTGCTGCGAGACACTAAAATATTCTTGCTGTCTAAACTTTTGGTGTCTGAATCATTCTCTGAAGTGTCTATCTCCTTCAGTTGAAAATGTAGGCTCATTTGTGAAATGCTCCAAATTTCACTTTATATTGAAGATTTGGATGAGGTCACTTTAGATAAGCTTTTGCTCCTAATTTACTTTCTATAATTCCTTGATGTTTTGCCAGCTGGCGATTTGTTTGACGTATCTAGATTCCCTTCTCAGTTTCATGGTCCTTCATAGTTTTCTTTATTCCCTTTTCTATGTACTGCTGTTTTGCTCAGAATTTCTGCCTTTGTTTCATCAGCTTGGGCTTTTAACCTGAACTTTTTTCCTCTCTTCAGTTCTACCAAATCACTGGATCAGTTTTCTACCTCTATCAAATATTTGTTTCTAAGTTCATATTCATTCTTCTTCTATTTATCCTTTTTTTCCTCCAAACTTCTCTCAGTTTCAGGAAACTAGTTTTTTTGAAAATATGCCTATGACTAGTCAGCAGTGTCTTGTTTGCCCCTACTGAATGTCATGCTGCTACAGGCAGGCAACTATCAAGTTTCAGTGCAATGACTAATTATCTTTATCTAGTATACAGAAAGCCAAAAGATTTATCTCTGTGGGCACAATACCCTTTTGTTGGAAACCGTTTTCAGACAAGGATTATCTTGCAAAGGAATTTCTACCTTTTCAGAATTAAAAAAAAGAAAAAAAAATAAGGCAAGTAGTCATATCTACCCYCTCCCAACATCCACAAAGTCTCCATCTGTGGCCTTGTGCTAGAAATGAGTAAGATGGGAGGAGGAATAGAGGGAGACAGATAGAATAAGGCTGACTGAGGGGTAGATAATTCAATGGATTTACTACATGGGCACTACCATAACCTATTTCCATGGTATCAAGGAGTATACTCTGTCTATTTTGATCTGTGGAATGTCTATTCCTTTTCTACTTCATAAGAAATAGTTGAGACTTGTAGTTACCCTAAACTCTGCTTATTCAACAYTCTTGTTAAAAGTCCACACGCAGTGTTGCCTAGACTGTTTGCACTGTTGACAATGTTTCTCCCAAGATACCAGTCTCTCACATTGGTGCAGCTGGACAGTGTGGGATGCAATATTTCGATTGTAAATCCCCTGATTTCTCAGTTTATAGACTTTTTTCAGTTTTGTTTTTCCTATAACAAAATGTTCTTATCGGAGATACATGAGAAGAGCTTAAATGAAAAAAGRTGCTGTTTCTTAGCGTCTGAGTTTTAAGACCCCCCACCATTGTGGAAAGCACAAGAAACAGGAAGTGCTAGCAGCAAGAGATAACAAATATGATTCATCCATTTTTTGCGTGTATGTGAATATAGACACTTTAGTGAAGCTCTTGTTGAATAATTTTCCTAATTTCTGCTGAAACTGAACATAAAACAGTCTCCTGTACCTTGCATATTAATATATTTTCTACCATGGTGAGGCTAGCTAGGGAGTAGTTAAATTCAAAAACAAGAAAATAACTACACAAATAAACCTAAGGGATTGCAACTCATACAGAGTTGGAATTCAAGTTTCAGCTAATCAAAACTGAATATGTTTAAGTAAGAAAAGGACTTGTATTTCCGGTACTGCGCCAGGCCTCTCAGTAATTGTTGTTCCAGTACGAAACTCTTCATCCACTAATYTCATGCACATGTTGTATGGAGCTCTTTCAAGAGTCCTGAGCAATCCTGAGTTCAATGCCAAGCAAAGCACAACGAATGGTCCAACACAGGTTTAGCTAGAGCCAGAAGAAGCAGGAACAGGTAGGCAGTAGAAAAGGGAAGAGAGGAAATACAAAGTGCATGTTTCGAGATAACCTGAAGTAAAGAGTCCATAGCAAACCCTAAGCAATATGTAACATTACACCCCAGCACTAGGTCCTCTTCAAAGGAGTGGACTGTATCCTGCGTGCTTGCTGCTTAATGGTTCACACAGAAACAGCCAGACAAGACTCCGATTTTCACACTCAGACAGCTGGCTGTTTGCCAGGATTCCACAAAGGAAAAGTCAAAGCCAGAAATCCCTCTGAAATGCCAATTTTCAGATAGGAACTTGAATTCTACCCCCAGCCTCCTTCCTAAACCCTGAAGAGGGAAGGTTGGGTTTTCATGTGACAGCAGAAAGTGCCATCTGAGATGTTTGTTTTATTGCTGAAAAACTGAACAGTATTTTGAAGCAAAGATTTTGTTTTGGGCTAGCTAAAACTGATGGCACAGGAAAGACTTGTAAGAGCCAAGGAAACTCTGTCACAACTCCTTATGCCAAGTATTTTGCACTTCCACAGCAATCACAGAGCTTTATTCGTAAATATATAGAGAGTGTGTGCAGGACCTGGTAGCAGGAATAAGAAAGGAAGGGAAAGCCACTTATTGTGTGACTAATAGTGCTTGCTATCTGGCAGATAGGATTTAAAACAAGCCTGAAGTTGAGAAATTTATCTATTGTGCCTATTTTGTTGTTTTGTTTTGAGAAGCTTCTGCCAGGGAAGATGCCACATTAACAGGAAATGGCTTTTAGATGTGATACCATATTTTTTGCTGAGTTGTTTTGGACGAGTAACTGGAAGAGATGCCTAGCTCCACAAAAACAATTGAGATCAGGCCTCCTGATACAAAGGAGCTGTTTTCCATTGATACAGACCACTTTTTAAAAATGCTTATGAAGGCCCAGTAAGCCTAAGTGACGTTGGAAAGGCTGATGTTGTGAATGTTCCTAGCCTGTGTTGCTGTGCTTTTCTCAACATAAACCTGTTCATCTCATCCCAAAGTGAAGTCRATGTGGGAACAATTCTTTTCTCTCCTCATATGACATGAAGCTACCCTCTAAGCTAGACTCTAGGCACAGCACAGTGCTAGCAAGATCCCTGTGGACAAGACCTCTCTGAGCTGCACATTTGGACAGAATTCAGCCCATTGCATAGGGATGGAGGAAAATGGACAGGCAGACATGCCTTTGCCTGATGTTTTAATGTAGTTGATCCCTCAGATCAGAGGTAAATAATTGCTGGCCAAAACAAGCGTTAAAGAAAAAGCATGCTGGAAGGCACACRGTTGTGTCTAAACCACTTGTAAAGGGAAGCCATGTGATCACTTTAGATATCAAACTTGCTTACTTCCACCTTCTGTGGGTGAGTCAGCTGCTCCACGTGTGCTTGTATGGGCAGCCACATACCTTATTGCAACTTATTGAACTTATTGCAAGTGAAGAGATTGTGCCATAGCTACCACAACAGCATTATTCAATGCCGACATATGTCTAAATCCTAGAGCACACACCAAATCCCTGGCTAGTGGGCTAAATCCAGCCATTCCTATAGAAATACCGTCAACCTGCAAGGGATTTCCCTTCCCTATTCACAGGGATGGAAAGACACTTGCACTGTAAAGCAGTCAGCGAAAAATGTTTGCTTCTCCTTAAAAGATCAAAATACTGAATCTGATTAGCAAAGTATGTGTAAAAATATTAAGCATGGATTACAGAAAGAATCACTGCTTTGCAGAATGTGAACAAAGATTCTTGTGGTAAAAATTTGCTCAGGATTAATTTGGGGCATTTCTATCRCATTTTTATTAAGTTATTTAAGATATAGCTTTTCAAAGCAGAGGTTGATTCTGAAAATTTTCTTCCCACAGCTCAGCCATCACTTCACAGAAATCTAAAATATCTCTTTTCAAAAGTAGTGTAGTCATGATGTCTATCAGGGGAGTAGCAGGGAAAAGTCTAGGGGGAAGGGAGATTTAACTGAGTATCAGCAGTAAAATGGACTGTGATTGTGTTTTCATTTTTGTATCATCTTGTTTGCAGTAAAAGAACAGGTCCTTTAGTGATTTCCGGTGTTGTGCCCTAAATTCATAGGTTTTGAAGTCCAAAGAGATGATGAGATCTGACCTTCTTCATCAGGRGTCTACTAGTTCTGAAAGCTGTCTTTGGATAGCTTCTTCCAGTGGCTCAGTTGACTCACTACAAAAAAAAATGATTGTTTACACTTAAATTGGGAAATGCCAACTACTTCTATTTCAGCCCGAGAGGTTTTTTGCTCTCTCTTGACAAGAGTGGCAATTGTGTGAATGGGGTCTTTTATGTTCCATTAGTGGAGCAGAAGGGACTAAATTTGCCCTGTTAAAAAGAGCAGAAATTGTCATGATTCTTAGAAGCAAATCTATTGCTCAGCCTAGCAAGCATGTCCAAGAAGCCAAGTTGGGCTATTATTTCTAGGTCGTGAGCTAATAGCTTTGAGGAGATGGTGATCTGGAGCATTAATCGGAGGCGCATAGCTGGAGTGGCACTGGTTTRGCAGGAAGAGCCTGCCACAGCGCTGCCGTTGGCTGCAGAGGCAAGCGGTGGTGCAGACACTGCAATGTGAGCAAGGGAAAGGTGTGCCAGCTGGGGAGGGAGAAACACCTGGTTCTGCTCAACAGAGAGATCAGCCACAGATGACCAAGGAYTGATACCAGTCGTTTCCTCTGAAATGCTAATCAGGTTTTTCTGAACCAGTCAAACATTGTGCTGGTGGGCAAATAGAGTCCCTGTGGCAATGGGGGTAAAAGTTGCTTTAGACATTAGAAGTTGTCTTTAAGTTACTGTGTGGAGTGAGATGTTTTTCTTCATTAATTTAAAAACATTTGTTTAGCTGCAGGAAAAGTAATGTGACCACTTTTTGTCAGTGCTGTTGCAAACATGYATGAGCCCTTCTGAGAGGCTGGAATAATTGATTTCTAACTGGCCATGAGCTTTTTAATGTGAACAGCCCTCATCACACTCGCAATTTGTATCACTTTAACAGACAGATTCTGAGACAGCCACACTGGGATCTGAAGTGAAGTTTTGGAAGGTAAGTGAAACTGTGAGAGATTTGCAGTGTATGTTCAGAAAAGGATTCAAGGTACTGGCATTTCCAGGAGCTTTTCCTGGGCAATTACTAACTTAACAACTCAGCAAAGGTAAAGCCACTGAGGCAGAAGTGTTAGCAGGTAAAATATGATGGATTTTCTAGACTAGMCAGAAGTGAAACTCAAGCATCAATATCTGTGGGGTGGGCAGATGCCCTTTGCTGTAGCAGCTGCTGACATTTGGGTAGCGACAGAGAGGGGCTTCCAACCGAAACTCTGCTCTGTTGCTTCTGAATTTACTAGCACTTCTGAGACTTTTCAACTGTTGCTGCGGTGAAAGGCTCACAGGTCTGATCTCCGTCTTAGGACAGCTTCTGGCCTTCAGCAATTTCCAGTTATTGATGAAAATATCAGGASCAGAAGCTTAGAAGCAAAGGGAATATGAGGAATAGAAGCAATACAAGACATTCTGGCTTGGAGAATAAGAAAARTGTTCACATAGCAATAATAGAAAAATATTTTGCGTTCCACTAACATCTAAGAGAATTAGTATAAATTTTCTAGGGGGATAAATTTGCTGGTCTTCTGGGATAATTACACTACCATAAAATGCGGCAATAAAAATTACTGATTTAATTCCTTGAGATGAAGYGTGGAGGACAGGGAAGGCAGGAGAGGTAATGCCCATAAATCATTGACCTGTCCTGAGGGGCGTCCGTTTTTCGGAGAGAAGAGCAATTACTGAGGCATACCGCTGCCCTTTTTCAAAGTTTAACATTCCTGTTTGACATCTGATCTAGCAAACACTGTTAAGAGGTCTGTAGCCAAGCAGCATGCCCAGCGCTTTAAAAGATTAAGGGAAAAGGGTGCTCAAACTCCATCTTAGGCCGTAGCTCTCCAGCTGTAGCGTATGCCACTAAAGACAAACACACATAYGTATCTCCTTACATATTTATTGACATGGCCCAAATTTGGTTTCAATAAGGAGCAACCCCATTCCAGGCTCAATCTCACTACCACGAGGCCTGAGGCTCCTGCATCCCTGAAAGAGATGGCCTGAAGCTGCCAAAATCAGAACCTGCCTTGACTTTTTTTCGTTCTAAAGTACAGGCTGTGCTCAGATTGGACTCCAGGCTTTCACTCCTAGAAAAAGGTCATTGAAGAGTTGGCAAGATCGGGTAGGAAGTTCAGACACGGCCACTTTCCCACCTCCCCAAATAGCAGGCTGGCTGGTTCCAAATCCACTGACTCTAATTCCACAGGGCAGCTTCAGACCTAGAGATACTTTGTACTCAACTCAGYGCATATAATGCCAACCCTTAAAAATAAAGCGTGAAGCTACAAACTTACTTCAACGCAAAATCACAAATAATTCAATTTCTGCGTCTGTGTTTTTCCCCTCCTGCTTCCAGTGATCTTTGTGAGGCTGACCCATAAYGAAGGAAATAAAAATCTTTAATTTGGCAGCATGTTTGCCTATCATAACTTTGCTGCCTCCCTCCATGATGGTTCTGGTAGACTCTGGCAAACTGGACAGTACTATGCCATGGGCTGGGATATTAACTTCTACCTGAGGTCSCTCCTGCAGACCTCCTGTATGAACCTGGAGCTCCAGCTTGACTCCAAAGCTCTGTAACAAATTAAGCCTAATGGGACTGATCTGTCTCCCTGGGAACGGAGGAGCCTATAAATGAGGTGCAGTAGAGTTAACAACTTTTAGTGTTGTACACTGAGAAATGAGAATCGGGTTAGATATATTGAGACAAATTTTTGGATATATCCAGTGGACACAGAGTCCAACTGAGTATACAGACTAGTGTGTCCTGGAAAAGGGTGGAAATAGGAATGGGATGTTGAAATGTTGGTTTGACATGCTTGACCTTTAGCCTCACATCTCTCTTTATGATTTGAGCCACCATCTCCTCCCCCAAGCACAGCTAGGGTTTAATCATTAGAAAGAAGAGTGAGTCAGCACTGAGTAACTCCACAGTGACAGGATAAGGCAAAAAGCCAGGCAAGGTTTGTGGGGAGATGTACGTGCTCTTTGTACTCCCCTCTGCTTTTGAATCRTGCTTCACCTTTCCATGTCACTTCTGTGTCATTGATCAAGCCTTTTGTAGATTCAAAACTAATTTACAGACCAGGCAGCTGGAACCAGCCTCTTCATCCTGCAGGTCAAATTCCCTATTCCTTGCAGTCTGCTTGGTCAGCTAATAACATAGCCCTCCCCTTGCTGATGTGCAGTACAAGGAAACTTGGAGGGGAAGCACACAGAGGGATAGGCAGGATTTCATCCTGCTAACTCTGAACTACTTAAATCTGACTGGATGGCTTTGATAGTATTTCACATCAGCTTGGGTTGTCAAGTTCACAGGCTAAAASTTGTCATTTTTTTCTCCAACCAAAGGTATCCATTTCATCCAGCTATTAGGGCTTTCTTATGGCACCCTGGAAAAAGAAGAAAGTGCCTGACTTGGTGGGTAGTCGGCAAGTAGTGAGTTGGGCCTAGGGTCCCAATCAGATTTATGCAAGTCTTATTGTGTTAAGGAATAGCAGAGCCCCAGGCCTGGCCAGGGAAGAYTGATGACTGCAGATAAGATCAAAAACATTTGGCTTTGGATCAAAACAAACAGTCTGACAGACAAGGTGGGGGGCACTCAACAAAAGAATGTGTTTGGCAGGGGGACTGCTCAGTGCAAGTCAAATAATATAGGACACTCTCCTTCTCCCCTTCCSTGGATGCTGCAGGCAGGATAGGTGGTAACCTCTGATGACACCACCAAAATCGTAGTGTCCAATCAGTCTGCAGCCATCTGAAACTCATACTAGTGGTCATCTAATGGTTATCATTTACCATACATCTCACCTGAAATGATTGACTCTTGCTTTTTAAACTGAGGCAAGTGCTCAGAAACCAAGCTTTTGTGGTGACTAAAGGATTTAATGGTGTCATTCCAATCTGCTGATGCTCATAGTAGTCCGCTGGATCTATTTCCAGCTGGTTTTGCCAGTTCAAGGACCTATGGAAAGGCCTCTGCCCCCCTAAAAGATTCTCTGATCCACCCCAAAACAAATGACTGTTTAGTGAAAATGATGGTCACAAATGGGCAGGTGTCCTGGCAGCATTAGCTMCCTTCTCAGGATTGTATTTCCTCTTTCAGTTGTAGGTGTTGGTCCCTGTCTCACTAGTTATGCAGACTCACTGGCTATAGTGCTCTGGCAGTAGAAGATGGATGATTTCATTTTCAACAGAAAAAAATATTCCAGGGAAGAGCAAGAAAAGGTTGGTAATCAGCAATCTTCTTCCTCAGCCTTCCTCCCACGGTCCTTGAAGAAGTTCTAGTAACAAACATGCCCATCTGGATGTTTTATGGTGGATCTGACTGTACCATCAAAAGACTCCCAGAAACCAACTCTTTCCAAAGAAAGGGTGCTTTCAACTCCTATTACAACTATTGTCACCTCTGAGTTACAACAGCAGACTATGAAAATACAYTTTTTATTTTCTCTCCAAATTTCCTGCCACCTCTCTCAAGCAGCATTTTGTCACAAGCAGATGTGAATGGCTTTTAAAAAATGTGTGTCATGGTCTGACTTGCCATATCTGCCTGTACTCCACTCATGAGGCTGAGGTGGATCCTGATGCCAGCAGACCTTCTATTGCCTTTGCATTTGCACCTAGTGATGACTATGTCAGTGCCAGCTAGAATCTTTTTGCTGAGCTGTCAGGGAAACATACTTAGTGTACAGCACCTGAATGGAGAGGATTAATTTTCCTGGATGTACAGCATTTCCTGTCCAGACTGGGTATGCTGTCTAACTCAAAGCAGTCTTGAAACATGAATACACACACACACACATGCATGCATGCACACGCTGCTTATAAGCAAGCATTAGCATTCGTATGAAACATTAGATGATTGAACAAAAACGTTGCTTCAGTATGCTTGGTCTGAGAATGTTAAAAACTCCCTCAAAAGACTTACTATGGCCAATGTCCTGTACAACGTTAGTTATCCTGTTCTTCACTATTTCCATGCTAAAGTAATGATATCATTGTAGCTGTGACACACACACACACACACACACACACACACACACACACAGTACAATAGCTGAAGATTTCTATGCTGCTGTAAATTCTTGATATTCTATGCTCGGCAGTTCATCTGGTAGGCATGCTGCTGAGACCTGTCTACAGAAAAACCTAACAGAAATGTATGTATTGTAACAGAAGGTAGACTCTTCAAGATCTTGAGTTATCCTCTTTCTCTCATGCCTCAGGAAAAAGTGCTGGCTTATATCTCATTTTCTCCAGTCAAAGAGCTTGTTCTGCAAACTAGGCTCAGAGCAGTTATGTTATATCCAGTGGTGACCTCCAACCCCCACGTTACTTGCTCAATGCATATTTGAAACGTTTAACTGAACTACACCTAGAAGGAATGCAGGTAGGGCAATTTCATCTAGGCTGCAGAATATTATCTAGCTTTGCCTAGCTGACACTGGCACTTTGGTTTTCATCATTCAACAGCTTTGATTGCCTTAGAGCAACAAATTGAATTTTGGCAATACGCACARAAGTCCCATTCCAGAAGATGCTTATCATCTATTTTACCAGTGAAAGACCAGAAAGGGGGGGGGGGGAAGAAATCTCTTTAGAGAGGATGCATCCTGTGCTCTTGAGTAATCCTTCAATCATTATCCCAACATCTCACATTTCAAATACACTAACAAATAACATAATTCATTAGGACTGACAGTCACCTTCTGATATCTCTAACAGGATTCTCAAAGTGCGTAGGCTTAGTGATTCTCCGATTTGGATGCAGGAACTTTTTTACACATCTGTATTGTGACACTGAGGATATGTTTGGACTAACGGTGTTTTCTTGGAGATATAATCTCAGTATTTTCCTTACTATAGTGAAGAATTCCCTGGAAAAGACTTAGAAAGTCTTCTCGTTCTAATACCCTGGAGGCTAGACTCCCATAATTCATTTTTACTTTGGCTGGCCTTACCACAGTGCCATCACCTAGCCTGAGTTTCCCAGGCAGCCAGGCTATTTTAAGACCCTTCTCACTCTTCTTCCCCCTTTTTACAAGCTATGTATGTAAAAGGGAACAGAGGAAATAAACTGCTAAAGTCAGAAAGAGATGAAAGGAAATGAAACTCTGCAGCTCCCTCAGATGAAATCTTCTCTTGCCGACAGGAGCCTGTCTGCTCTGGGAACTGGCGAGAGCTGCTCCCCAACACTCTGCCTGCTCTAGGTTAGTGTGATGCAAAACCGTGTTACCTCCTAGAGGTAACTGCATGTGGGAAGACAGCTGAAGAGCAGTGTCCAAGTGTGCTTTCAGCAGCTGTGAAGCACCTGCAACCTGCTGAAAGCCCATCTTGTCCAACCATTAGCCCTATGGAGACAGGAGGAGGAGGGAGAACCTTTAGGACAAAATCAGTGCCCTAAACCCACAGCTCTTCTAAGATGGACATGCTTGTGAACTTGAAACCTGAGAGAAGCATCTGCATTTGTCAGCCTGCAATAAGCCCTGACAAAGTAGCTGCAGAAGTACCTCCAATTTGTCTGCATAGTAGTATAAACCACTGAGAAAAATTGGCCCTTCACCACAGCACATTCTGAGGCTGTTAGGTCTGCCTTGCCGTAGATATTATACAGTTACTCCACTGCCAGCCACCAYCAACCCATCTGGGCACATACCTAATTACTTTTGATGGGAAAATTTTTCTCTTTAATTCCTCCTTAAAGCCTATATCCAACCCTGTGTTGGTGGCTGGGAGCCCTGTGCCCACATCATATCTTTTGTCATCAGATCAGAAAGCAAATACAATCAAAGGAGGTTCCTGGTTCTTAGAGGGCCTGAATGTGCAGCTTTGTGCACSTAAGGACTTTATGTCTGCCTTCTAAATAGGCAAATATCCTACCTTTTCTGAAGAAGGGGCTATGCGATCACTTCAGCAAGGTGAGAATTTTATCCTTTTGGTTCTAGAAGTGCTCTGTAGARGTAGCCACAGCTGGAGAAGAGCTCAGGTAAGAGCCAATGTTACTCTACTACTGCTTCTGTGTTAGGGATAGCAGTAGGCTGAGGGCACAGGGAGAGAGTGATGGGAGGTGCAAGCATGCTGCTTCACTTGCAGCTGAGTAGATCCCTTTCCTTTAGGTCTTGCACAGAGAAGCTCTTTGTTTCCAGAGTAGGTGCCAAAGTCATCAWACTTTATTAGCACTGATTTTCATGAAGACGATTTTATGGAAACTACATGTGGTTGACTTGAAGACTGATGCTACCAACACCTGCCATTCCTATTTATGTCTATTTTTAATATATCTTCACACAATACTGATGCAACACAGTCCCTATTTGCTGTTATCCTTCCTCAAAGCTGAGCTTTGCCAAGAAATCTCAATGACATGCAGAAACAACCAGAAGAATCTCCAGAAGAAAAGGATAAACCTTCTGTGAATTTTTGTAGCTTGAAAGGTTCTTTCCTATCTTAACTTCTACAGATACGCCAATGCCATATGAAAAGAGAGAAAACTTCRTAACATCTTGGCTAGTGGTGGACACACTCTGATGCATGGACCATGATGCAAGTCCCTGGCCACTACAGCTCCTCRCAATGAAAGCCAGCTTTAACGACTTGGGGATGTGCAGAATGTCTTTGGGTGGCTTGCTTATTCCTCCCTTGCTGTGGATGACCAGCCACTCAAGACCTTGTGCTGTTCCACAGTTATTTTCCTGAAAGGGTCAACATCAGATCTTCTTCCTAGCCCA
This sequence comes from Rhea americana, assembly GCF_003343005.1. Lineage (NCBI taxonomy): Eukaryota > Metazoa > Chordata > Aves > Rheiformes > Rheidae > Rhea > Rhea americana. The sequence continues at coordinate 2,264,146 of NW_028185128.1, read as the reverse complement.
CAGCCAGTTTGTGTTTTGGAAAGTAGCTGGAAAGCACTTATTTTCCACAGTTTCAACATTTCTCTTTCTCGCAATCCCAAATTAGGGAAAAAAATAACAAGGTATTGTCTACTGAAAGTAATACAAAGACCCCATAATGTCAATCATCATTTTCAGCAACCTATGCTCACTGTGCAAGGAGTACATGTGGCACTAACCATCATGCTATATGGCCAGTTGTACTCTGGGACCTAAATCTTCATATTTAAAACTTACTTCAGGATTGGCAAGATTTGGATGCCTCTTTTTTTGTAGAGACACAGCAAAGCAGACTAGATTCAGATGTGATCCAAACACAAGCTGGGCTAGCAGATGCTCATGCAAGATCCTGTCTTAGAAATGTAACAACACCAACACAGTGTGTTTGCATGCAAGACAGATGTCAGACCATGCCTGAGCTGCCATTTTAGGTCATACCAGAACTTTTGGTTGCTTTTCTGCTCCACATTTTATCTGTTCTCCTGCTTTCCTAACAACTCAGTCTAAACTCTAGGTAGGAGAATCTTTTGCCACTTAATCATCTTGCAAAATTGAGTGAGAGTTTAAGACTAACATAGATATAATTGTGAGAGATAATCCTTTTTGTATTACTTTCTTCAGTTTTGTTAGGCAATAAAGTGACAAACCTTATTCTCATTTAAACATTTAAATGCAAGTGAAATATCCTGTACTTAAATTATGATGGTACTGGGAGCTTATTAATGCCACATGAATGAGATCCACACAGTGCATGCAAGTAATCTGCCCCWCTTCTTCCTGAGTTGTTTTATTAGATTTTATTGAAAATGAGACTAAAAAAAATCTGAGCTATCCAGATCATCTACCTCAGTACACCTGAGATGTGTGATTCCCATTTCCTGCTTCTGACAACAGAATCTCTTTTGTTTGCTATCCTCATTTTGTTTCAACACATAATTCTTTGTAATTCTTGGATATCAGTATGGAAACCCTGTCAGTTCCTCCTAAGTGGCTTTCATGGTAGTTTGTCACAATTCAGTGGTGACACAAAACTCAGTTTTCTCCCTGTATTTCAAAGCAAATTAAAATACCATTTCATGTTTAATGGGCCTTTGTTCTTACATACAAACATAGCATAGCTTGCCACTGTATTTTAACAGCTTCTTTGGAGACTTGAGCACAAGAGGGCTGATTCTGCAGAAAGGCCCATACTCCTGAGTCATGTGTGTGCTGCTTGTTTCTTCCATGGCGTGATGGAATGTGCTGTTGGGCCTCGCCATGCCCGGGTGACCCTGGCCCTTGCTAGAAGTCTTTACTTTCTTTCTAGCAAGGAGCTGCTGCAAGCTTTCATTGAGTCTTTTCCACCCCTTTCTCCCTGCATTTATAGTCCATAATCAGACTCCCTCATATATCRACTAAATCTAAGAGTTCTTAGAGCTTCCTCCAGGTGGCTCAGGCCCCACCTCTCAGTGGGCTCAGCCCCTGTAGTCAGGGGGTGTGATAGGATATCCTATCCCCTCTTGTTTTAGCTGCTTCTCCCTCCCACAAAAACTCCAAGTGATGCTGCTCCCACCTCTCTCTCTCTTTCTCTGTCTTGCTGTCACAAGCAAGGACAACAAAGGACCTTATCMCACTGCTTCAACACCACTCCCGTGTAGCTTCGGAAAAGACCAAATTAAGGCCCTTCTCCCACTGCTCAGGAAAGTAAATTCTGTGTATTTCAAGGGCCATAAAATATTTGTCATTCAAAGACAAACTTAGATTAGGTCCCATTGCTGTACACCAAATCGTTCTGATTGTACCAGCCTCTGCTTTAATAAGGCTCTCTGAGGTCTGGTCAACTCTCAGCCTCTCAGCTGAGGAGCTGCTTTCTAGTACTTCATGCCACTGCAGCTTTGCATGGTGGTAGAGATGAGCAGCTGCTCTATCCTGATCCCATCTCACTCGTGTTTCCATAGCCACATTGGGAAAATTAAGGCAAGTAAAACACCGTTCAGAACATTTTCCTTTCATTAACAGGCAACTGTAGTCTCGCCTATAATATCTGAGCAAGAGACAACCACTACCACAAACTCCTGGGTGTTGCCTCTGGTATTTGGAAGGATGAAATCATCATATACACATACCACCACCCTGCTCACTTTGAGGCATTTCTGGCTAGGATCACATGATGTGGTTGCCTCCCATYAGAAGGGACTGGGATCAGTGATTCAGGAGGTCCCTTCCAGTCCTGCAGCCCTTAAAGAGTGTGGAAAGAGTTAGTCTGAGGTTGCCAGTGGAAGGCAATGATAATTGCTAAAATGGCTCTGGGCCTGGCTGGGGCAGGAGATGGGGGAATCCAGACTCAGCTGTTGCTTAATTCAGTTCATGAATTTTGGCAAATCTTTGATATCTCTGCTTTTTATTTTCACAATAAATTTGTCCCATGGGAGCGATGGTTCTTCCCAGCTACCCTAAGGCCTCTGATCTATGCATATTCATTGATTCATGCTGGCTACTGGCAGTCAGGGTGGCTCAGTAGCAACATGTTGATTGACAGAATTAGTCAGTGTCATTAGAAGTGACCATTATGCAGTAGTTTAGTATTATTTGCATCTCGGATGGATGCACCTTTGTCACATATATAACTGTAAGCACTTATGATATCTGYCATTGCATTTGAAAGCTGGGGCATAGTTGCCTTTCATACACTCTGATTCTGTCCAGGGATTGTCTTGCTGTAGGATGCAGCAGACAAACACTGTTGCCCCTTTTGCTCCAAGGCCCTGCAAGGCACTTACAGATTCAGAAGTATGTTTTCAGAGTGAAGTTAATTAGTTGGAAAGGGTGCTTTAAGAACATTTTCTCCATAAAAAAAGTCAAACAGTCTAAGTGGCTATTGCAAAATAAAGTCCTTCTTCTTTCTCACACACATGCATAATGTTCAATAACACTATCTTGTCTAAACCGACAGATCTCTGCACATCTGGGGCACACAGAGCCTCAAAAGAACTTCCTTACACAGCGCTTGAGACTGAAAATATCATGCACAAATATGTTTCTCCAGAGATGTTTATATTCACATGTAATTATGCAGCATGGCGACATTTTACAAGCTTGTTCACTCTTGTCTCCAACCAATAGTGTCTTTAATGCGTAGTGATGTACCTATTCCATGTTTACACCCCTTTTTATTGTGAAAGCAATTGTCTGATGTTTGACAGCAATATTTCCTTTCTCTTACAAGCGGGACTGACAACTGATTCGCACTCCCTTAAAGAAGAAAAGCACATCTGTACTCTCTGAAGATGAAAAATGTATAAAACATGGTTCTTGAGGAGTAATTTGTGGGCATAATATGAAGTCAGTCTCTAGCTCTGATGCTGAAAATTGTTGTTCTGTAACTTATTATTGTTAGTTCCTCCTTAGTCTGTAGATGAGAGCGCATGTATTAATAATAGCAGAATAATGTGTGTGGTAAGATAGTCTGTAATATTCAGCTTTATCCATACATTCTTTTATTCTGTTTTTGCACAGAGTTCCCCTTCTTCTTACAGTTAAGCCTGGACATATTTTTCTATTTTAAATTTTCCAATGATTTGTACAAGAGAGTATTAAATTGCTAAAGGGCATATTAAGTATTACAGCTCTGTTAAACTTGAATGAAGCTGTGTAAGTCTGGAACACATTTAATAAATCTGCAGCTTGATAAGCAAACTTTCTTTGCCGAATCTRACATTCCATTGCACTAATCAGCTATGCGAAAGAACTGCCTCTAATTCTTTTATTCTTTTAACTTCCTCGCCCAAGGACTCAAAACAGCTGCAGGCCTCCCCTTCTCTTGGCAACGTATCATTTACAACCATTTCCATATTCTTCAGATGAAGGTGTGCAGAAGCCGGGTGCTGCAGAACCTGAAGAGCTGTCCACGTAGCACTGTTTGGTTAGTTTTCCAACTTTTTTCTTTTTCTTTCCTTTTTTTTTTTTTTTTAATTGGACAGCGAGAATATACCACGTTCAGCTCTTGGGAGGACTCACAGTGAGTGTATGGAAGTTGTAGCAAGGAAATATCTGTGTCAGTGAAGGCAGGGGGAGGAGATCAAACTAGGCCACCCAGAACTGCCTGGGAAAGCTTGGAGACTTAAGACAGATTCTTTTTACTCTCCATCMCCTCCCTTCCTCCCCCCGCCCCCCAGTCACTCTTTCACTTAAAAAGACCACAGGTCCTATCCAGGGTGACTCACCTCTTGAGTTTTCCCCACAGAGCCAGAAGCAGTTGGATTAGGCTCGGTGAGGTAAAGCTTGTGAAACACGAGCTAGTTACAGTGTGACTGTAAACGGCAAATCAGTTTTGATGAAGATTCAGGAAGGTTTTTCTTTGTGTTTCTTTGTGTTTCAGTTTGTGCTGATGGTGCATCCAGCTATCACTTCTGTCCTCCTCACTCTCTGTACTTTCCTGTCTCACAGAATTGCTCTGGCCTATTTACTTCCTGCTGTTTGCCATAATGAAATGAATTCAGGAGGGAAGATTATGAAACCAACTTCAAAAGAGATTTCAGCCTTCCCTGTGAGGATCCTGTATAAACTCTCAGACCTGTTGATAAAACAATAATGAAAAAAACTCCAAGCCTCTGTGGAGAAGGCTTTGGCTGTCTCATATCATACGATAAATACCCTTATTATAGTCAACACTTCTTGCCTGTGATGGCCACTTGCACTAACATAGACTTGCTCTTTGTCTTAAACAGAAAGGGAAGTCGGAGAAGGAAGGAGCGACGGCTACATTGCTGCAGGGCTCCTCAGAGAGTTACTGCCAACTGCTCGTTTTTAGGGCTGCACCTGCGGCCAGCTAGTGAAAGGAATAGTTCTCTGACAAGATATAATTCCTCTACCTAATATCCCCCTTTGAATTTTCTCATAGTAACTTCAATTTAAGAAGTGATGTGAAGAGTGACAAATAAAACACTTGTGCACTATTTCTATGGTACCTCCAGTCAACAGTGCTTCACAAAACAGAAGCACGTAAAGCTTTTCTTCATGAAAGTCCAGCTGCTAGATGATGATCAAATAGCTGATGGTGACAGCTGGCAAACTCAGGAAGAGTTTCGCMAGTCACTTTTAGCCATCACTTGGTGGTCAAAAATCACGGCTGCTGCTCTCCTGGGCAGGCAGTGCAGCACAGTGGTGCCTGCAGAGTCTCCCAGTGCTGCCTCACCTGACCGTTAGCAGAAGAAAAGTGCCCATTTCTCCCTCAGTGCTCTCAGCTCATCCATTTGACAGCCTGCCCAGTTATGTGTCACTGTATCCAGATACTCTTTTGGCACTCAGCTTCATGTCCGGAAAGAGCGGGGAAGGATAAACAGGCAAAGGAGATCACGGGGCACCCGCCAGGTAGAAAGCAGGACATAAACCACAACATTTTCTTCAAGAGGAGAAAAGGGCAAATGGTGATGAAAAAAACAGTAACTGCTGGAATGATGATTGAGTCCTTGAGCTTAATGAGAGGCTATTGGGTGGTCTTCACCTTTAAAGTGAGTGAACAGTAAATGGTCCCCATGTTGGGTGCCAGATTGGCAAGACAGAAAAGGAAAGCTTGTCTGTGTGAAGAGGGCAAGTACTGTATTGACAGCAGGAGCACAAGGCTCCTCGTGCTTTTCTGATGACATGTTTCAACCTAGCTCAAGCTCTTTAGGAGCGAGATGCCTCATGTGTCATAGCCCTCAAATCCTTGGCCTCTGCACTGAGACTACCAACGAGAATGCCAGCTATGATGGTGGGTTTATTTTCACCAGACTGAATGGACTTCCCTCTCATTCCACAGAGAGCACGAGACAGCTGTAAGTTAGCAACAGCTTTTCCTTGGAGAGGGGCCCAAGGCATAAGATTTAAACCACCTAATCTCCCTATGCCCATGTTCCAGGGTCCCTGTTCTGTGCTGACCAAAATAGCTAAGAAGGGACCATGGGTGAGTCCCCAAATGATAATTGCCAATGCTTCGTACAGTGCTGCTGGAGGACAGGCGACGGGAAGTGGCAAAGGCTGGGAGGAAGGCTCCTGTTTAAAGTGAAGTGCTAGGAAGAGCCCCAGGTTCTTGTTCTTGATGCRGGATCCTGTGTAAGTCATGTGCTTCAGAACATGCCCTGCAAAACTAGGCTTATAATACTGAATGAACTCTCAAGAGAGCAAGAGGGTTGAGGCCACTAATCTTTCCCAGGCTTTGAGGTCTCCAGAAGAAAGAGGTTTCGTTTGTTCTTTCCATCACCAAAAGTCAACTTAAATACAGTTTTGYAAAGTTTTACATTTGTTCATCAAAGATTGTTACAGCTTCACTGTGGAAGGGACTTTTCACATAATTTCTTTGGTTAGCTTTTGAAAGTAAGCTGCATATTATCGTTTCAGTGCACAGCAAGACACTTCCTTTCTCTTCCTCTCTTCCAGCAAGCCCGTCCTTACTACAGTCCCCAGAGATGTGGCCACTCCCTGTTTTTCCTTTCCTAACAGCTTGCAACATTTCACATCATCTCATAGCTCTAGTCTCTTGTCTTTCTCAGTGCCTGAATGCTCTCTGTCTTTCAGCATCATTTTGCACCCCTAGCTCTACCCAGGCTCTTGCCTCCCTCCCACCTCAGCCCTCCAGTGCTAGCAGCAGCTGTGCTCTTACAGGGAACAACTGGCCCGGCAGATGCAAAATGCAGCGAGCAAAGAAAGCTGGGAGTGCTGCAGGCATCAAGCAAAACCAGCTGATGCACTACTCAAGCTGGTCTCCAAGACTAGCCTGGAGTGAACATCAATAGGAAGCATCAGGGGTTGCTTTGTAACCGGAAATCCCAATCTCTGTGTTACTTGACTGTGTTAACTGCTGATTTTCCACAGGCAGCACGTTCCACAGATTAATCTGCACTATGTCGGCAACCTGGATTGCCCCGCGTGCCYGGATGGGCGCACAAGGGGGAAGGACAAACTGGAAACTGGATTTCCCTCATGCTTCCACACTGTTTTCCCAGTTTGCTCTGGGGACCACACCATCCGTGGTCCCCTACGTGCCCATGGTGGCACAGTGCTAATCAAAGCCCAGCTGGAGCAAGGCAAGACCTTCAGCAGGTACCCACCGCCAAGCCGAGATTATTGTTGCGGCTGCGGCTCCCTCTAGTGCACACCCAGGACAGAAACCTCGTGGATTTTGGCCAACACACTCCTCAGGACACAGTTCACCACAGTTTTGTGGTGAGTCTAACTCCACACTGCTGGTTGTGCCATACCTGTCCTGTGGCCAGCAAGCAGCCTTTTTCTTGACATGAYTACAGCCCCAAGTAAAAAGCAAAACTATGGACACAATATTTTCTTAGAGAAAGAGCCATTTTAAAGTGGAGTAACTTTACATACACAGCTCTTCTGACTGGGCAGTAGGTCTTCAGGGTCGTGGCTCAGGAGGCAGAGGGCACTGCATGTCCCTGCATGGAGAGGAGGGGCAAAGAGGCTCCTTYGTGTGCTGAGATTATTGAAAGTTTTCTGTGGGCAGTTATTGCGAAAAAAAAGCCTATCTCTTAAGTAGAAAAGAAGTTAAGGAGAGAAGGAAGACATTCACCTCTTCAGTGAAGAATCATTTATTCCCTTTGCCCCCTTTCTCATTGTAGAGGATATTTTTCCCAAAACAGGATGTTGGACCATAAGGAGGTAGTATAAACAGATACATTCTTTGAAAGCCTGGAATGCATTTTTGCAGAGTACAAGCTCGTCATTCAAATGCTGAGACCCATGAGGTATGGGAACAAGCGAATGCACCAGGAGCAGGTAAAACCCTTCCTCTGAGAAAAAATGAGTCAGTCTGGAGRCTTCCTAGATTTTAGCACATTTTTGGGGGGAGATGCAGAGGGCACAAAGATAAGATCAAGAAGTAAAGAAAACCTTTAAACAAAGCTGATGTTGGCAGATTTCAAGAAGAAAGTTTGAAATAATACCATAAGCAGCCTTGCTTTCTTTAATAAATATGAAATATTACTTAGTTGTACCCACAGTAGCCTTTGCTGAAGGGAACCAAAAGAAAGAAATCATCTCATTCCTACTTGACTGACCTCACATTGGCTCCAGCATCTCATAGCTATGACTTCCAAGGTTACTAATTGGTTTAACATGGACCCATCTCTACTTCCGTGCCCAGGTGGAAGAATACTTTGCCTGTTGCTGAGTGCACTTGCCATTATCAGGCATTGGCTTTTTGCTGAGCATGTCTGCAAAAGTGGAGTCAGGTAGAGGAAGGAGCGTGAGGGGCTGAGATTGGCCTTTCTGTGAGCTCTGTGCTATGTACAACTTGCTGCTTAATACCTGCATTGGGAATATCTTTACTMACATCCTTTTGTACAGGGTCCTTACATCTCCACTAAGCATCTCACCTTGTTTCCTGTTTCTCTGATCTGATCTCCAAATTTCTTTCAAACTTAGTACAAATCATACTCTTTGGGCTTCAGTGTCTAAAAATCCTATGCCATTCCAGAGGGCAATAGTTGGTGTTTCAAAGCTACACGCATATACTTGCTTACGTTTCTGTACGGTACAGACACCTAATTCACACCAGTTCCCTAACTTTGCATACATCAGCAATGTAAAGGACACTTACCATTGCTGCATATGCCAGCCCTGCTTTGCTCCACTTGATCATTTCCGATTGCAGTCCCCTATGGGGTGGCACCTTCACACAGGCTCCAATGGCCCTGACCAAATAACAACAACCATTTACACAATTGTCAAGCCCACAACCCCAAAGTTAATGCGGCACTTCCCTGCATGCGAGCCACTGAGCCCCACTTGTTTCCAGWGCAATCTTCAGCGCTTGTCCTTACCGCTTCTCAGCCAATTTTTCTTTTGAGAAATGCAAATAGGAATGCTGAGTGAGGGAGTAATGCCTTTGACTCACTGGACTAAAGCATACTGCAAAAGCTTTTTTCTAAGCAGCAGGCTAGGAAAAAAAACAATGGACACTTTGGTTTGGTTTGGCTTGCTATTTTTTTATAAAAGCTGTTTCATGTAAACAGAAATGATTGGCATGCACTGTAGGGGAAGGAAGAAGGGAAAAGCTAGCTATGCTCCAGGCCCCAAGTAGTGCAAGAGGTTCTCACAGTTTAACCTGAAGTCTTCCACCTCTTGCACAAGGACTCTTCTGCATATGAAGCACTTTTTTGGGTTGTTTGCAATTGCAGCATCTACTTCACAGCTGAATCTTGAGTAYGAAAGTTTACCTCGCACTGGGAGGTAAACACAATAGTCTTGTTACCATTAGACTCATTTGTTACTTGATTCTAAATGTTGATTGTAAGATGAGTCTTCAAGACTATGACATGACACTACTGGTTATACAGTATCTCAGGGCTGGCCGATAMCTGAAGGGATACTTTGGGGAAGCAGAGGGAACCTGGCCTATTTCAAATTACTTTTCTCATTTCACTATCAGAAATACTGTCAGGAAAAGAAGGAAGTTTCCCCCATGGAAATTATGAGTACCTCCTTTTTATTTCTGGAGGAATGTAAACTAATTTCCTGAGTGGTCCAGAGATCGACATTATGCTGCCTTTTGGTGGCACCCAGGCTGCCTGGAATTTGCATTGAAAAAGGGAGGTGGAAGCCCAAGCACTTTGGGCATATTGGGCACCTGTACCTGAGCCGGATTTGGAGYGGTTCAGGGCACTTGGTGCTGAAATTAGTGGGAAACAAAGAAGCAAGAATTTCTGCACTCTTTGAATGGCCTCGCTTAAGAGACTACAAGCAACACAACAAGCATCRATTTTTTGGGTTGAAAATCTGGCTCTGCCACAGATATTGTGATCTGTGTTAGCAAGGAATTCTACAAAAATGTACCAATTCTCATAAAAGTTTTGCAGAGTAGCCTTCACAGCTGGGAAAGCTTTAAGCAATGAGTCTAGGTCACACAGCAATTCGGCAGCAGGCTGGACTGCTGGCCCACAAGGCAGCACTGTCTCCGTGTGATCTTCCTCTGCTTTGGACATCACAGCCCCYGCCCCAGCATCAAAATTGGGGCTGGGGACAAGAGGCACAGCAAGAGCATGTAGGCTTTTAGGAAAGAAAGGACCTGACTGTATTCATGTTAGCAAGAAGTAGAGTTCTTAAAAGATGCCAATCTGCATCTAAATATATTTTCTCCTTTTGCCCTTCYTCCTCTCCAGATTTTCTGGATAGCTCCATTGATCTTTTCTATCTATTTTAGAGGGAAATTACAAGCTCTTAACTTTGGTAAGAGCTGTTCTTGGCCAAGGTTTTGCTAATGCCTGCATTCCCTTTCCTGTGGTAAGAACAGAGAAATTGGTTGATTCTCATCTTTCTTGCAGGAGYTGGCTGCAATTGTGCTCTACCTATAAAGCATGGAAATGCTTTAGGCTCCTTTGGGGGTGACTAGTACATGCAAAGGAGTGATCAGCAAAAGTTTCAGAAGAGCCCCCTTCCCCCAGGCAAAAAGAGGGCAGTCTTTTTTCTTTCTGAGAAGAAAAAAACTTTTCCTTCGAGTCAAAGATACTGTTTTGGAAAATCAGAGCTGACTGCACAATAATTCCATCTCCTCCTTCCAGTTTTTGAATGATAAGACATGTGTGACACTGTGATATTTATAAGACAAAGTGGAGGTCAAATTTGCTGAACAGTTTCCAAATTCCAGTGCGGTTTATCACAAAGAACCCCATGCACTGACCAAAGTAGCGTGACTGACAAGGGTTGGATTGTGGAGTCACTAGAAAGCTCAGCTTCCAGCCRATACTGATGGGCCAAATTCAGTTCTTTGGGGCAAGAGCTGCGGGACAGCTAGAGCTATGTGGAGAATTCAGGGAGTTTTTGCAGCAGAGTTTCTGACAAGTAATCTCATTGTGAGGAGCTCAGCTTTCATGCTTCAAGTAGCAATGCTGTCTTCTGTCAGCACCATCCTGCCAGGATCTGGTGAGAGCTCGGCCCCTTGTGCGGTACTTGGGCGGGAGATGGCTGTTCCCTTTCCCTTACACYCTTACATCTCCCCTGGAAGCCTTCAGCCTCCTTCGAAGAGAGGCGCTGCTGGGCCCTTCTCACCAGCTTTCTGTCYGAAGAAGTGAAGGAAGAAAGGTTTTTCCCACAGCAAGTGCTGACAGGACTAGCATGATCTTGTCCAAAGGAGATTTGGCAGACATGCCCACCAGCCAGCTACAACTGAGAAACTCCACCTAACACCAGCCTTCCAGGGCCTGCTGCCTGACACCAGCAGTGTCTGTGCTCACATCTGAGGACTGACACTGCTGAGACTTCTTTGCATCCTGATGCACTCATCTGCCAGTGCATTTCAGCATATCATCTTGAAGTCGGAGGAGATGGATTTGGCATTACTAAGCCTGAGTTATTTAAACAGAGACAGGCCAAGACTAGCCCTAATTCTTAGAGTAGAAACTAGATCTGGAAAAAGAATGAAGCTGTCACCTACCAAGTGGGTTTAACCTCAAAAGCTCAGCAGCTCTCGCTTTCCACAAAGTATTGGCACTTTGACAGAAGAGTTTGGATCATGGCCATGTTTGTTCACTCTTCCTTAAGATGTTCCCCAGCAAAAGTTTAACAATGTGCATCACTGTTGAGGCAACAGAGTAAGGGAGGGRCCAGGAGAAGACAAGGGAAAAGCCAAGATCTCTAATCTGAGAGGAATATACTCCTCTCTAACAGCTTTATGAATACACAAAACCAACTAACTACATGGTGTGGTGTATTTTTGTTGTATGTTGGTGCTGGTTGGTGAACAGTAAGGCACCACTTCATATACTCGTTTTCTAAGCGCTATTGGAATACAAAGGAAAAACAACCTAGACTACATATACAAACATTTGATGAATGTCCAAGTACTCTTCAAGCACCATGTATTTAGGGAAAATATGTGGCCGTATTCTTGCAAGAGCTAATTTTCCAAGATGTGGTTCCATCCACCCATCCATCCACCTACCTGTTGTAATTACTACAGGATCATCTTTCCCAATTGTAAAGCTAACTTACAGCCATGCCATTCTTACAGGTATTCTAAGTTGTTTWAAGTTTATGAATTAATCATTGTCACAAAAAGGACCTAAATGGTCTGCTGAACCACTAAAAAGTCAYTCACATTGAGGCTGGTGCCTGAGATATTTGCATAGTTTCAAGGGAAAGATAAGAACAGACAACACCATATGTCACCTGTTTTGCCTTCTAAAAGCCAGAACCTCTCTTAGAATAGGAAATATGATTCAAGGCTTAAGACATTTAACTAAATTATAATCTGTGCTTTGTCACAACCTTCCTRTGTGGGAATATTACTCATACCCTCACTGTATCCATTTTCAATGTATGAAATGGGGACAGTAACACTTATCTCCACTGTAGATCATAACAATAAAGATATTATTTTCAAAGATATTCAGACAACACGATTACTGCAGAAATATCCTCCATACATTGATCTTGGGAAATACACCAAACACAGTCTATGGTTGGCTTTATTTAAATACAAAACAAGTGGAGAAAGTGGAAACAAAAAAGGCCCATAGGCATTCCCTGGTGCCTCACTATCACTTCTTCTCAAGAAAACCTCTCCAGCGTGATCTCGGAGGGTTGTGTCTTCTTTTGGGAACCAGAGGATGACTAGCAACTATGGTCATTTTTTTTCCCCATCCTTCACTAAGTTTACCACTGCRAAAAGCAGGTAGGAGACTCCTAAAGGAGCAATGGCTTTGCACCACGGGAAGCCATACTCCGGAATTTGGCCAAGGGCTATAGGCCTCTGTTTCCTTACTGCACCTGAACTGGGGATAGTCAGGAGTTCAAAACTGGGAAGATATTTTAATTGACTATCACACCCAGCCCTGAGGCTATGTGAAGTCTCCTGTATTGTCCTGGCCCAGTATATTTGAAAACTGCAGCTACACTTATCCTTTGAAGCACAATAACTAAATATGACTCAGCTCATTAGCAGCACTGCTGCACTGAAAAGGACTGACTTGGTAGTCCTAGCACTCAGCCTGGACAGAGGCTTACTGACGGATCGAATCTATCTCTCATATCAGTTCCTGGGCATCAGTTAAAGGTATAGGCCATGTACTTAAGTCAGGTGTTGTAGRCTAGCAGTTTGGAAGTGCATGGAAAAACTGGAAAGAATGCTGGCTTAATACAAATCATACCTGAAGCAGCATTTAATTTCAAATTATGATCTCATAGAGCGAGCAGTCTGTGCAACAACTCTGCTGGATGCTCTGTATCATCCTAATTTTTAGACCTTTATGCTTCACTCTAAGCAGCATTACCTTGATGYACTCTTGCTAATCTCTGCTTCTCACAGCACAGATTCACCCATGGTATAGCAAAAWTCTTTGCCATTTGTCTTTTTGTCCATTGGATACAAAGAAGGTAACAGAAGGATGGGGAAAGTTTGTATAAGCACACTTACACCACGTCTGGCTGACACCAGTGTTATTCCTTACCCTTTTATGACAGCCACAATCAGTTAAACACAAAAACAGACTTGCATTCTTTATATACTCAGAAAAGGAAATCCGCAAGTTTATATTCAAAATCCACATTCAAATATAGCATTGGCCAAATCTTACCATTTGACTAATGCTGAAGTATGTTTTTCAGGAAACAACATAGAGGCAGATGGAGGATACATTTGCGCTGAAAGCTGAAGGGAGTGTGRAAGGCCAAATAAATTTATTGGCAGAAAACTTCCCCTCTGCCCAATCTCCTGTTGCCCCACAACAGTCCKTCACCCCACCTCTGAGACTCTTAAAATGTGAGAGTGTCACACATGGGTGCTCTGACAGAACAGTTAGGGTTTGCCAGTGCTCTTGCTACACAGACCTATTTTCAGAAGATGATAATTGAGCTACCAAAATTCACTTCACCACATCACTGCTGCAGCTTGGTATGCAGTGCAATTTCTGGACAAACTGAAGAAAATATATGACAATTTTCCAATTGTAAGCGAGACATCAGCATCTAGTGGCTTACGCTAGGAGCTGAAATCTAACTTTTCACCTTCAAAATAAGATCTCTCCCACCCACTTCCAATACTTTGCAGGTCCCACCCCCCCCCCCAGCCCATGGCTGCTTCTCACTGAATTCTCTTCAAGGTCACTTCACACCATAYGTCTGTGTGCCTAAATAAACCCTGCGTTTACAAACGCTCTCTTGGGACACTACAGTATAGCAGCAGAAGTGGTCCCATTGGTTCCAGTACCACTAGACAGTCATTCTCAAGGCTTGGTAAGATCTTTCTTGTTTCTCACATGGAGTTTATTCATGGAGGTTCGACTGTAACAATGCTCAATTCTTTTCTTTGGTTTTGGCTCATGCAAACAGATTGATCAACAATGTTTTATATACTTGCTGGAGTTTTTGCATTAAAAGCTGATTCTTTAAAAAGAAATAAAACAAAAGAATGTGGTGGTATTGTATTACAGTATTGTAGCTCACAAAGATGTTGCTGCTGTTGGTTTAAGCTATGATCTATCATCACAGATGTTCCCTTTCTTCAAATGGAGGAAAAGATCAGAGCACTATTATCCTTAACTGGGAATTACAGACCTCTACTTTCTAATAGGATGGTTTCTAAAATAATTTGACCATGTTTTTTCTCATTTGATAAGAGGATCAAAATTGGCATCTGGTGTGTTTCTTCTTGTCAGTCAAAAAATGCACCCTTTCTTTAAATATTTTAATTACATCAAATATCGAGAGGAGGAACAATTCAATGGCTGTAATCCACAAATCTGCTCTCCAATGTTTAAAACCTGTAATTTTGTTCTGTGTTTTTACAGAATGCATACCATACTATACTACAAAAGTCAAACAACGCATCAGAAAAGGTCCAATGATAAAGAACTGTAAACAAACTGAAATGCTTCAAACCTACCATTAATTTCACATACCTTGAGCTCTGCTGAACTACTTCTCTACTTATAAGTGCATTTTAGAAACCCTGACTCAGTCTTGTATCATCAGAATAATTGATGTGGAAAAAAAAATAAACAGGAACAAAAAAATGCACCATTTGTCACTGACATTTGAAACTTAAAACTAAAATTTATTTTTTCCAGAATGCTGCATTATAACAATGGTTGATTTTCTCTTTAGTGTGAAAGCACTGATGTTTCTCTTACATTATAAAATAGCTTTGGACTATTGGAGCTTTTCAGCCTGGCTATCAAATAGCAAGTCTAGTAAAATGCAGTGTATGGGGATCAAGCTGTTTCTCTTCTACACAAAATTTCTTTCTACTTAGCAGCAATAAAGCACATGACCCAATGTATTTCTGGGTACTTATTGCATTTCTCAGGTGAATGAAGTAATTCAGCCTTCAATCTTATACCTCCAGACAGTTCAGGACATAGAACAACCTGGGAACAAYCTGTCCAAATCTCACTTCTAAAGTATGACTTTTGAACTATGTTGTATAAAATACTGTTCTGCTAGATGCAATTCCAAACAAAGTATTTCCCATAGTCAGTATACCCAGACAAGAAAACTAGTGCAAGCAAGTAGACTATGGCGCTATGAAAAAATGTACAAGTTTTATTTTTAACATCACTGGACTGAAAAATAGAGAGTCATATGGCTTGTTTATATTTCAGGAGATGGTAGAGAATAAGTTAAAGAATATTTCATCCCTAAACATACGTTGCTTTCATTTATACCTAAGCTAATGTACACATATGTTTTCTTCTTTTCATAAATGTCAAGCACCCACCTTTTTCTCCCACAAAGATTTACAAATACATGCATGGCACTTCCTACAAAGCTGTCGTGGGCTAAAGGCTTACAAACAATATTTTTTTTTTGAATAAGAAATATTCATCAGACCAAAATAAAATCATTTAAATCAACTTCTTCCTGAGCAACTTGGAATTTGGAATGTGCTGAAAAGTTTCAATAAATAAGTCAAAGATTAACCAGCTTAAAACGTACCTTTTAACAATTAAGTAAAATATAATATATTTAATGACAGACAAATGGACTGTAAGACCAGGAATCTTAGAAGCTGTGTGCCAAATAAATTCATGAAGTACCATTCAGGGAGGAGAGGCCGGGTTGATTGGTTTGAAAAATGTAACAACATTAAAACCTAGCGAGTAAATCATTAAACAGTTTTTGTACTTAGGTTATAAAGTAGTGATGGCTGAAGATACCTTTAAATAAACAGATAAAAATAGGCTTTACAGAAAGCAGCAGGGAACTTGCAGGAAGGGTGAATGTGTTAAATGACTGATTATTCTGTTATAACATTGGCAAAAAGGATTCTAACAGAATTTTCTGAAAGGTGAGAATATTAACTTTCTTTCCAAAATATAACAGTTCCACAGTGTGTAAACTAATCATTACTCTTTCAATGTAATTTCATAGAAACCACTTAAAATATACAATGCAGCAGATTCATATTTTAGCTAATATGTTAGTTGTTATCTGTGCAATTTCCAGCTTTCTTTAATGTGTTCCCTCATGGTAGTGCATTGTTACCATGAAACTGGGATGTTAATAATGAAAGCAGAATCTTCTCTATAATATTTTCTTTAAATTAGCATCTTGTCTTAGCATGATTACACTTCTTTATTTTAGTCCTCTGCATGTAAGTACAGTTAAGACTGACTGGTGATAAGGATGGTCCATAATGTCTATCAGCTACCAGCAGGCTCATGGAAAAGAAAACCCTTGAGAGGCTCATCTGAGCTTAGCCCAAGTTTATATGCCTCATCCATCACAAAATAACTTTTGCTTGTTATTTCAAACCAAAGGATTATCTTGCAGACAGCAAACACACTGCTGAGGCGGCCACATAATAAGAAGCAAAAACTGCCTAGTAGATGTTTGAGAAAAACTCGAGTTAGATACAGCTGTATTATCSCAGAAGTGTTATTGGGATTCATCCTGACAAGGTGCTGCCATGCTTCTTTCCTGTTCTCTAGGACAGGATTTATTGCTACTACCCCACTACTCGTTCAGCTCCTTCTGGGCAACAACAGTGCCCAAGAAGCCAAGGTTTCATCGAGACCCTGAGGTCTCTCCYGTTCTACTGTGGAGCAAATAGCCAAGGAGCTCTGCCTGTTCCTGCATGCACATCTGTCAATCCTGCATCACCTATCCAGGCATACCGCCGAAGAACCCTCTAGCCYACATGTCACAGGAAACCCTAAGGATACTTACCTTAAAGACAACGGCACGTCACATATTGGAGCTATTCCTACTTCACCTCCCAGCCTCTACCATTCCACTTTATAGTGTTTACTGATAATACTTGTAGTGATTAGTATGGGTAACCTTTCACAGTGACTCTCTTAACAGCGTGTCATTGAATTGACTTTGGTTTTACAGAGCATGGATCTTTTTCCCCCCTAGTTTTATCATTCTGAAATATTTAAACTAGAAAAGTTGTGTATCTCCATATTATTTATTTTCTTATAGTCATATTAAAAAGTTGACATCTGGTTCTTGGATTGGTGGGGCAGCTGCACTCTGCTTCAGACATGAAGATTTAAATTCTGAGATGACAGAAATATTGCTCATGGTAATAGGAGTTCCATACCATTTATATTTCTTAGGTGAATGACATTTCGTATCTCTTCAAATTTCTGATCCATAGTAACAGTAATGATCTACAAATAATTTTCCTGAAAAGACATATACTGCACCGCTTCCATTACAGCCTAATAGAAATGCATTGAACTGCAGAAACAAAACTCTACAAATCATGTAACCCAGCCTTACAGACTTTTCATCCATTCTTGCCAGTCATTGACCTGGTAACTTTTTCCACTCTATGAACAAGACGGGTTCACCAGAAACATCTAGTTCCTGTAACTTGCCGTATTTCCAATAATTAATATTAATTTGCCAAAACAGTACACTTGCTCCTCCTACACATAGTTATTCAGAAACCACAGTCTAATCTACTTTTGAGTCTGTTTTCCTTTGATGTGCAGACAGTAACAATGGTTCTGGCTGTACCACTGAAACACTAGCTTTGTCTGATCAGAAATAGGCACTTTTCCCAAGTGGCTCACTAACTTCTCATTTCTGGTTGTTAATGCTGCAGCATTATGCAATGAAGACTTGTTTCTAGAGAAAGTGAGAGATGAGAAGTCTGTAAACTTACTTTGCAATACTGCCTAATCTATTCTTTTATGTTCTGCAGATGCCCAGAGGACTGCTGTGCACTCCAAAAGTTATTTTGTGATGAGACTGTAGATAGTTCTGTCTTAAACTATGTTTCATCAAGGATTCTATGGAGCCAAGACAGTATAATAAAATTAAACCCGTCAAACCAGGTATCTTCCAATTTCCCCAACACTCGGGAATGTTCTCTTTTATTCTGTTTTAAATGCTGCTGCTCATTAACTCAGTTCCTTAAAGAATTACTTTTAATAATAATTAAAAAAATCTTAAGAAAGCTGAAGGGGTCACTAGGAGAGAAGGATGGCTCTTGCTTTCATCACCTTTTATAGATATCCTCTAGCCATTTTTCATCATCTTCTTCCTCATCGTCTATTGGTTCTTCTGTTTCCAGGGGAGAAGGAATGAAGAACTCGGGTCTGGGACGTGGTTTCCTGATATGAGACTTGAGTCCAAACTTGCGCTTTAGCAGGTGAAACTGTTCTTTGACATAGTAATAGAACTCGTATTCGTATCTCATGCGTTGGTAGAGGATCTGTATGGCTTCTGGAGATGGGACGGTCTTTTTCACTGTCACAGTCAAATTGCCAAGTTTCCTATGTTCTGTAAAAAAAAMCAAAAACATGGCAGGCATTGAATAAAGAGACCATACCTAAATATCTCTCTCTCATTCTCTTTTTTTTTTTTAAATTAAGGCATGACCCTACTATATTACTCATAAAAAAATAAGCTTCATTTGCCTCCTTAATAATTTATTTATTTTTCATGAGAGATGAAAAATTATAGATGTTTGAAGTTAGACTTGTATATTTAAATATGGCTAGTTCACAACATTCGGCATTGCACACAGTCAACTCGGGTTCTTAACTGGCAAGGGCTATCTAATGCAAATTAGGTCACTCCAACTATGAGCATAAACTATATATAGAGAAACATATAATTTTGCCTAGCTTGGCAAATTTTGACTGATGTATGGAAAGCATTCATCCAACACACAGCTGAGCTGAGCTAATCAATTACAATCAAATGCTGTCTCAGTGGTGCTTTCTCATTGTTCAAATCTAAACAAATAGAATAGATGTTCTGTGCCATGCTCATTCAACACTTTAAGCAATCATTTTTCTGTTTTTTTTTCCAATGGCAACAGGCTATTGGAACATCCCAAGAATTTTCTTCTCCAAGATAGAGAAGTAACTGAAAGTCAATTTTGAGAAGAGAACAGTAAGTTTTTTAAACATTATTGATCATAAATCACTTAACTTGGAAGTACTGACCTGTAAAATCACTGTTTTCTCCCAAACACCTATATCTTTCTTCAAGAGAAGTGGAGATGACTTTTAAATTGATGAAGAGGTAGCCCCTATAATTAATCAGGCTTTCTGAAACCTCATTGCTGCAATCCAGTAGGCCTCATATGCTAACTCTGACAGAAAGTGACCCACATGGAAATTATCACATCTTTAGAATACACTATGTCCAGATAAGGCAGGAGTAATGGGCTTGCATGGAAGGAAGGAGATGCCAATTAGACATCAGCTAAAAATGTTTTTAATGGCAAGGAGCATTAAGCAGTGCAGTAGAGTACAGGTGTTATGAAACCTCTACCTCTGGAGGCTTTAAAGACCAGATTACAAAAAAAATCTGCAAAAAATGGGATACATATACATATATATATATATATATATAGTTCCTGAGGGAACATCTTAAGGCTGTTTTCCACGATTCTAAAAATCAAGAGATTCATTTATATTTTTTCAATCCTTAGGTCACTTCCTCACTTCTGGCTATGATAGCAAGGTTTGCAAGAGAACTGCCTTTTTGTTCCAGGAAGTTACTTGGCTTCTGCTACTCATTCCTTCCTTGATATTTATATCCTCTGTGCTGCTCCAAATGCCAGTTAGAAATCCCATATTCTACATGGTTATATAGATTAACTATTGTAGTGAAGAAAAGCTGGATTTTGACACAGAAGCCTACTTCTTATTGTAATAACAGTTCTCACTGCAAGTTCGGAGGAATGCAAAAGGGTCTGGCCTCAAAGCATGGCAAAGAAAGAACTTACAAGAAGAAAGCAGTCAACAAAGAACATTTCAATATGGATTCTGCTATGCTGATCAGTTTTGAAAAGAAGGAAGAAAATACATTGGTAGCTGYCACCCTCTGGCAAAGCGTTCACGACTGACCAGCGGCACACCTGTAGGCATGACGCAGCCTACCATGGACAGCTCAACACCCCCGCAAAGCCACTTCTAGGGCACCGGTGTCCTATTACTAGCAACCACTGTCACTTCTAGAGAAAGTCCCCGAACTGAAATTGTATTTTGACATGAGCAGAGTTTTGCTCACAGGCTCAGTCTGAACCGGGGTCTTCAGAGCACTTGCAAGCAAAGCTAAACACATGCTCAGCAGCTCTGCAAGTTTTCACAGTTGCTTACACACAAGTTTAAAGGATTGATCAATGGCTCCTAGTAGGAGGAGTGAGTTGTTTTGGRGATGCCACAAGCTGTACATTCATTCAAAAGAAACAATCAAGAAAACTTTTTAAGGAAGGTAAGATTTTCAACCAAAGGCAAATTTCACTTATTTCAAGAAGTAACAAAAGGTAAGACCACCTAGCGAACATAACAGCAATGTTCTTTAAACAAAAACGTATATTTACACAAGATTTTAAGCCTTGAAAAATACAGTTGAAAGGTAGAGCACAGTTATGTGAACATGAGAAAATTCACATTTTAAATGATTTATGTTCATATAGTTTAGTGCATCTACATACATACAAATATACACAGCAGACATGGCTCTACTTCAAAGTAAAGCCATTGAATGAAAACAACTGAGAGCTGTTCATTTTAATAATGCAACACAAGACAGCAAGTGCTACTGGGCTGGACATTCTCGCATTATTTAACTTCATTGTGTGACACACATCTGCTGCACAAGAAAAGCAGCATCTAAACGAGGTATTTTCCCTCTCATTTCTGGTTACCTTTTACAGTAAAGTGCTTTGAAATGTGGAAAAGTGACAATATAAAGAGAGAASAGGTTAACTAGCTTACCAATCTCAGTGCCATTCAAAATCACAGAAAGTGACTTTAGGCTTTAAATCTTTGTTTATTATGCATTTGTATTCTTAATTTCTTCTGTAATGGAAAAATGGTTTCCACTAGTTGGCAACAATTAAAACATACTATTTGGTAATTAAGTGGAGCTTTTATGCCAAGCTTCATAACCAGCTTTACACTGGTTAAGAAATCTCTAATCACATATCTAAGTAAACAACTTTACAATATATAGAGTTCTTACAGTTTTCATACTTTTATTCCTTTAGAAATGATGATACCTGCTTTATACTTAATGATTGCCTACATTTTATCAATTTGTGTAGTTTTATTTAGATAGAAGTGGAACTTGATTCATATATACAAAAGTTTAAACTAAAAACTAGCACAGAAAGCACTATCTRTAGCTAGTTAATGGGGTGAAATGTTTTTGGCCAATGGATCCCTTCAAGAGAGAAGAGCTTACTCCCTTCTATATCATGTTTACATATAGACTGGATTAGGAAAACAAACAATCTTGTCTTTATAAGTTCTCATTTAGTTGTTCAAGTTCTTATTGATAGCTATTAGATGAATAAACTCAAGGAAGAATATCTGTCCTTAGGTAAGAAGGAAAGAACTGTCTCATGATGATTTAGCACTTCAAGAAATTCTTCTTTCTGGTGCTTAGCTGGTAGCTTCCACTAGCTTTGCAGTCTGGTTTTCTTTACAAACTCAGCAGCAAATATATGCTACTAAATATTTTATTTATTAAGCTTAAGCCTTTGTACTGGTTGCCAACTTCATTTTATTTTACATAGGTTATTTCTGTTACAGAAGAAAACTGCATTTATATAGCTGGAAAAAGCTCTTTATTTATATGGTCCCACCAGGATTCTAACTGGGAAAAGCCACTTCTTACAGCACCAGCTTCCTTTGGTGGCTGCTCCTTCCAGCAGAGAGAGGCACTTGTGTTCAGCTCAGGAGTGCTGCCAATGATGACAAGGTGAAAAGGCTAGACTGTTTTCTTGGCGGGGGTGATCGGAATGGGGCAGGACAAGTTAAAGAATAATTTACTGTTGGTATGCGAGGCAGGAAAAGGTCCACCAGCACCAACTCTGCCAAACCTGCCAGGTGCCACCTGCCACCCTCATGGGGCAGGCACTGCAGGAGAAGAGCAGGAAAGCAGGAAAATTTACTTGTGGTCTCRATTTGACCGGGGTTTGCAATTTCAGTAGTCCTGAAATAGAGGATTCCAAGATGCATGCAATTACGTTTTGCTTTATGCACACGTGCATACCTATGTGTATGTATTTATACATATGTACACATAGATACAGACACATAGATACACACTCCCATACTCTTGCTTTGAAAGGCCACAACTCTCTTTCCCTTGTCAGCACATCAGACAAAAGAAACTCGAGGAAGTGATATTTTTTGTTTTAATCAGTGGAGGCTCTTTTTTTCCTCCCTCCAGTGAGCTGTCCCACAAGGATGGTAACTTCTAGTCCATTATGGATACTTTGGAAAATTAAAGAGTGTTGCAGATTTTATGGCTTCTGTTGGTTTGCCTCTCAGTATAACTATTACCAACTGCAGAGTATACATAGCTATGGGACACTGTTTGTCACATGGTGCAAGTCAAGGCAGTGCCGGGCTTCAGTCTTGGATTTTGATAAAACAAGTGAACTTGACTTTTTTGCACTTGAATTTTATTTAGATTGGTTTCTAATCTTAAATTCTCTTAAAAGGTCTTTTAATACAAATATGAATGAAATCACAGAACAGCCCCTTGAAGTCACCTTAACCACCTCTCCTCAACATATAAGCAAAATGGAAAAATTATGTAGATCTGGCTTTAAGCCAACATAACAATCTGCATATGGTATATAAACCCAGCTGTCCCACCAAAGGACCTCATTTTATGACCTTTGAGACAGCTAACCATATGGAGGGCAACAAACTGCACCATTTACTTTTTGGGGTTATTTTTTTAAACTGTGTTTGCTTTGGCATTCTTTTAAATTATTAAAAAGAATTTACTGTACAGTAACCAAACCTCCCAGCATAGCCTGCTCATGCCTTGAATTTACATGGTGAAGACTAAACTGGTATGTAGACATGGAGGAAGAAAACTAAATTCTTTTGGGTTACCAGGTGATGAATAGTTACCATTACTTCCCCCCCCCCCTTTTTTTTGGAATTAAGAAATTTGCCTTACTTACCACAGTAAGGCAGCAGAAATCTAAACCATAGGGAACAGTGTTTTTTTATATTTTGTGGCTTGAAAAAACTTGGATTGCCATATTTAGACAAAATGATCCTAAAGGCATTCTCTACCTCAAAAGAGAATTTATGAGTTATGCTCTCGCCAGTGATCTAATGTTTCAGCTGATGCAAACAGATGCAAAGGCTGACTCCTGAGTAGTCCTCAATACTGAACAAAGTTGCAAGGAGTTGAGAGTCCTCAGMGATCAGGTAGGGAGATGTAGCTGAGGCTGAGCCAGCACGGGAATGCTGCAAGCAAGTGTAACTGTGGGCTAGCCAGGCTAACACTCACAGTGGAAAAATCCTACATCAAGGTCTGCTGCTCTAAGACTGTGTGAACATGATAGTTGTCAAAGATATAGTAAACTCATTTCCTGGAACTACACAGGGAGGCCCCACATTTCAATCATATGCAGCTGAGCTACAGCGCATACCTACTTCTCCACAGATTTAAATGGAAATATATGTATGTCACTGTGGTTAGATGTGACGTACGAATCACTAAGGGCCTCTGTTTGATATGCCACTCAAATCAGTGAAGTGTTAAAATAAGACTGATAGCTACACTAGATCCACTCTATTCCCCCTCCCCCAAATATTCAACTCCAGTACAGTAGAAAATTCTCAGGCATAGTGAGAGTCAGATTTTCTTGACATTTTTAGCAAGGYTTATGCAGGGTATCTGGGAAAGGACAGTTTTGGGAGAACGGATGACACACCATTGCGCTTGGCCCATGTACTGCCCTCCTGACGGTCCCGGCCCTGGTACTGCTCTGAAGAGCCCTGGGGCTGGGGCAGGCTCCTGCGCTCCGGCAGGAGGAGGAAGGCAGCGCCATACGGCCACACTGTGCAGTTGATCAACTTGTGTAGATRAATGTTTGCCAAAGTAAAAGAGAAACTGCAGAGGAGACCTAGTGGAGTCACCAATTGGGAAGTGTATTAAAAAAATAAAGTCGATGAAAAGGTAAGGGCAATTTGCCCCATAGTAGGCGGTAATTTGTATGCCTGAAATACTATAAAACCCACTTTTTAATCTTCTTATTGCTAGAATGTACTGTGTAAAAGAAGTTAACTCTTCTCAGTTATTCACATTWACAAAATAAGGCGCAAGATTTAACAAGATGGAGACAAAGATTAGACATTTCTGTGCACAATGAGAACTGTCACACTATGCTCACTAGCAATGCTTGCTTTGTTTTACTAAGGACATAAATGATTGTGTTTCATGACAGAGAACTACTAACTCCAGAGATCAGCAAGAAAACTCCAGCATATTGGCACACAATAATGTCCTGTCTCTTAACTGTAAGATACAATTCTCTTACATGACAGCTATCTAGAGGTAATGGCGATACCCAGAACTTCAGAGTCCTGAGTTTAATTTCAACACTGGTGGCATGCAATCCCAGGCAAATCTGACTTCTTATCAAATACACCAGATTATAATTAGTGCAGACACTCGAAAATAACAGCTGCCAGTGATGGATCCTGAACTAGATGAGTCCATTACAGCAATTCTGTTTCTTGTTACCATTACAATGAATAAAGAAACCAGAGGAAAGAATAATATCACTTTTAATCTACTGCAGGGAGCTCAGAGAATGATAATGTAGCAGAGAAAAATGGAGGGACTGCCAAAAAAAAAAAAGAGATTATCCAGGAACAGCTGAGAAATTCTGAAAGACACATAATAAACAGTTACTAATACTGAAGGATGTAAACACCAAGGAGGCATGATATAAAACCAGAACAACGAAGAAAAATGAAAAAAGAACAATGTTAGTGAGAAATAGGGGGCTGTCCTGCTGGAAGGCAGCTCTGTGGAGAAGGACCTGGGGGTCTTGGTAGACACCAAGTTGACTGAGCCACCGATGTGCCCTTGTGGCCAAGAAGGCTAATGGTATCCTCGGCTGCATTAGGTAGAACATTGCCAGCAGGTTGAGGGAGTTAATCCTGCCCCTCTGCTCTGCCCTGGTGAGACTGCATCTGGAGTACTGTGTCCAGTTCTGGGCTCCCCACTGCAAGAGAAACATGCATCTACTGAAGTGAGTCCAGTGAAAGGCTCCTAAGATGATTAAGGGACTGGAGAATCTCCCATATGAGGAAAGGCTGTGAGAGCAGGGCCTATTCACYCTGGAGAAGACTGAGGGGGGATATGATTAAGTGTGTAAGATATCTGAAGGGAGGGTGTAATTAGGGTAGTGTCAGACTCTTTCCAGTGGTTCCCAGTGATAAGGGGAGAAGCAACAGGCACAAACTGAAACATAGGCAATTCCATATGAACACGAGGAAAAAGCTTCTTTACTGTGAGGGTGACTGAGCACTGGATCAGGCTGCCCAGAAAGGTTGTGGAGTCTGCATCCTTGGAGATATTCAAAAGCCATCTGGACGTGATCCTGGGCAGCCTGCTCTAGGTGATCCTGCTTGAGCAAGGGAGTTGGACTAGATGATTTCCAGAGGTTTCCAACCTCAACGTTTCTGCGATTGTGTGAAATGTACTAAGTATCTTGGATTTATAAGGTTGAAACCAATAAAAGCATCATTTTCCTACAGGATACAAATCATGTATGTGGGGAATATACTGTGGAAGTAAACACCTTACTGGCCTGGCTGTGAACTGAACAATGTAACAGTGATATAATTCAATGGTGTGCTGAAGTACTACTTAAACTATTAAAAGTATTGTATCACTATTATGAAACACTTGCCTTACAAAATGTGGAATATTCAACAATACAAATATATACCTTTCCCCCAAACTTTGTAAACTTATCACTTTCTGAGGTATCTTCTCCAGCCAAGAAGTAGTTATTATGAAATCTCCAAATTTCCTCTGGGAAACTCTTCACAGTGTTAGTGTTTTTATCTCTACCAATTCCAAGCTGTACAATCTAATGATGTGGATTTCCAGCTGCACGGGACACCTCAGCCTACCCTACCAAACAACACACTGCCTCTGGCTCTGTCCGAGAAGACTGAAAATGTGCTTTATCTCACACATAATCAGATACCAAATCTCACAGAATCTTCTAAGAGACTCTCTATATTTGGCAATTTAATGCAGCATTCCCAGCTAAAGTAAGTTAGCATACAAGAAAGTAAAAAGCTGAAAATTAACTCACATTGGTAGAATGAAAAGGCAGATTCTTTTAAGAATGTGGTCAGGTACTTTTACTGCTGTTAAGCAACTTCTAAGTTGAACTAGACACAGTTGAAGGTGCCAAAACCAAAATCATCTGCAGAGGAAATACCAGGATTCTCTAGTTCAAATTGCTGAGAGAATTGCTATGCTTGCAGTTCATATGAAATTTCTAACCTACCTTTTATAGCTGCATAAGTACTATTGAATGAATCCAGTTAACTTGACAATTTGACAAAACCACAATTTAAAAATAGGTTCTTGCAGATCACTTGTGAATAGTGTTACATATTAGGTTAGGCAGATACTAACATTACTWCATTTTGCAGAGAGTAGGGGAAGCTGCAGTGACCCAGACAAGTTTCAGCTGGGCTGATGAGCAGAAAAAAAACACACTGCAGATATGTTATGCAGAAAATCTGCAAACATAGATACAGCCCGGGACTTGAGAACTTAGAGCAGGCATCTTGCCTTTGTCTTAAGGTAACAGTAGACTGGCGTCAAAGATTTTGTCCACAAAAAGGAAATAACAGAAGAAGCATGCTGTGCAAACTTAAGATGTCTAAGTGGGATGGAGTGAGATAGAGGTGTTTTTATTTCCATATATAGTATTGATGAGTGCAACACTGGCATATAGTATTCAGTTTTAGTAACCACATCCTAAATCAGGGTACAAAAAAGAGCCTCAAAATGAATTCCAGGGTTGGAAAGAACACTTTAGAGTGGGATGATAAATTCACTCCATTTGGCTTACCAAAAAAAAAAAAAAAAAAGATTGAGAGGTGACTTGATTACAGCATCTACATACTTTCATGGTGAGAAAACTCTGGGTACTGAAAAGCTGGAAGCTGAAGCCAGAATAATGTGAATTGGAAATAAGGCATAATATTTTTTAAGTGGTGAAGGTGATTAATCACTGGAACAAAATAAGAAAAGGAGTTGGTAGCTTTGCTGCCCCTTGATATTTTTATATCAAAAGTGGATGTCTTAACCAACTCAAGTTATTGACCACTGCAAGTCAGTGTAGTAGTTACAGTAACTTACTACTGCAAAGTTACTTCTTACTGTGCAGAAAATAAGTGAAATTGTGTGGCCTATTGCACAGAARCCAAACTGAATGATCTAATTGTCTACTTAATGATCTAATGATCCATCTTTCATAGCTGCAAATTCCTGAAGTCTTAAAGGTCTCAGCTTCCACATCCGAAGCATCACTTTTGAAAGCCTTTTTGTAAATGTCTTTGAGATACCTAAATTATGTCATTTTTGGAAAAATGTTTGAACACCCAGWTTGCTACCATTTCTAGTGGTTGACTCTCCAAAGCCTAGTGGTCACCATTTTGTAATATGAGGTCTTGCAGGAATGCAAACTTAAAAGTTAACTAGGTAAGTTAAAAAAGCTTGAGTATATRATCCTAAAATTCTTAATTCAAAGTGCTGGCTCCTGTTGTCTTCCTAGAGCCTTCATATGACTGCTTATATGATATTTTATAAGTATCGAAATAAGAAAGGAAGAAAACAAAAAGATTAAAAAAACAAAGTAATGGTCAATAATAAAATCCATGCACCGTACAGATAAAACCACTACTGGTATGGTACAATGGGACTGAAAGGTATATCTTATTATAAAAATACTACTATTAAAATGGAGAAGAAAATAAAATATCAATTCTTTTCTCCCAAGTGAGAAATCTGTTTGGTTCTAAAGAGATTTCCTACTAACTATGTCTGTATACAGACAACTCAAAGGTCTGAAATTGCTTTGCTTCTTATTACTGTAAGTTAAAGAAGGTCAAGAAAAAAAAATCTCTTTTCCCGTTATGTTCTTTTGTGTATAATGAACTACTAAAGACAGCCAGAGGCTGAGGCACTAGTAAAGAAGGAAGAATGCAACAAGAGCAGAAACAACACACTGTTCCTTTCAAGTTCACCCCCTTCTGGCCCACAGCCCGACTCTCCTGGCCAGCTGCCAGGGTACTGGGACAAAGGCTTCCTCCTCCGGCCAAAACTGAGGAAAACGGTCCGTTGTTTAACACAGGCAGACTTGTTTCAGCAAGAGAAAAACTAAAAAGAAGAGGAATTATATTGACTGAAAGTGCTGAGAGAGAAGTGCCATCTCCTAGTGCAGCTAATACAGTTCTCACCCCATGCTTTTCCTTACGAGGGACTGCCTTGATTCTTCTACCTCCTCCAGGTTAGAAGGCAATGCAGAGTTTCTCAATAGGGCTAAAGCCATAAGGCTGCCAGAGTCTTCATGTCATTGGCGTTTTTATGAACCAGAAGCAAGAATGCATCTTTCTTTCCTTTGAGAATCTCCAGGTGACCCACTGCTCCCATCTACACCTGCCACAACAAGCCCATCAGAAAGTGGAGCATCCTCRCTCTTTTCCACAGAAACAGCAGCAGCAATGTCTACACAACTGGAGTTTAACAGGTAAATAAGCCAAATGTTTAGCTATCTCAGGGCTTCACAGTGACCAAGGCTCCTGCTGGATTTCACAAATCATTAAACCAAACTCCAGCTGAATTTGTACCTGGGCTTTTTGCAGTCTCTGTCACAGAGCCTCTGGGATTCTCAGGGTTCACTGCAACTCTAGAGGTCATCTCTCTCCCCCAGCACCTCACCGGGAAGTGCTGCTGTGGAGGTTACATATGGAAGCAGTGGCTACCTACATGGCAACCTCAACAGCTCCCTAGGAGCACGGGCACAGCCAAGGGCAGAGAACTTGAAAACAAAATCTGCAGGGTTTAAGCGACTTGTTTGATTCTAAGCATTTTAGTGACATGAACTACCTCAGATGTTATATTACAGGATGTACTGTCTTGGTGAGCTGTTGCAGGAAACTTTTCCAAGGAATTATTTATATGTCTGAGAGTTTTCAGAAGCTGGCCCTGATTTAAGGTGAAGTGTGCTTTTAGTCTACTCAGGTTAATACAAATTAATATAGGACATTTTTAGATGCCGTTCAAACACCAAAATTTATGCACACGTGTACTTGTTCTGTTTTCCATACAGTATATTTTTCTCCTGAAAGGGAAAAATGACGGTTCTGATATATATTTGTAAGACTACAATCTTTGCAGAAGAAGGCCTCCCTAGGAACCCCAGTGCATTTGCACCAACCAGTAGCAAAGGCAGCCTCCCCTGTAGTACTTACCATCTGTCTTCACAGACTTATGTGATATCTTCCAGCAAACCTTGACTGTACTTGCTTTTGTATCAGCACAAGAGCAATCCATTAGGCAAATAGTTTGCTCAATAATCTTTTTATAATTCAAGTCACATTTAACATTACTGTGCTGATAGGAGGAAAGATACATGGGCAAGTATTTCTGCCATCTATCATGTTGTTTACAGGAAGTATATTTTCAGTCACCATAACTCTATTGCAGGTTAAGGAAATTAGCTGAGTGTTATGAAAACACCCATGAATCAGGATGGTAGATTTACATGGTATGAAAAGCCGACACATCCTCACTTGATCCTGCATATTATCTCAAGTCTGCAGTGTCTCAATCCATGATTTCTCTTCACTGTTAGAGAGACTGGCTAGCATCAAACTTTCAAAAATGACTGCACTTTTTTGATTTAATGACATCACTAGCCTTGACATAATGACTACCATGCTTCCAGACCATACTGCAYGAAACTAAGAAATAAAATGACCTACTGTCTTTCTTTTTCCATGTAAGTACGAAAGGCCACRTGTAAATGTTAATGTTGCTGGATGAGTATAATGGGAAACCAGGAAGGATGGGACAGCAGTGAAGAACTCTTTACAAAAATCATTTTTGGGGAGGGAACAGGGAGCAG
This sequence comes from Rhea americana, assembly GCF_003343005.1. NCBI lineage: Eukaryota > Metazoa > Chordata > Aves > Rheiformes > Rheidae > Rhea > Rhea americana. Next base: position 2,233,764 of record NW_028185128.1, on the reverse strand, counting down.
CAAACCAGGCCTTTGTTGAATAACGTTTAGCCTGCATTTCAATTAGCAAAAGTGGCAAAATAAAGCTCCCCAATATTATTCATGAGACACACAATGTTACGAGCTGCATCAACATAAACAGACAAATCTATTGACACGAGAATATCAATAGTCTTTAGGGAACAGTCATTGTGGGCCAWGTCCTGCTATGGACTAAAACACATAGAGAAAAAGTTAGATATAGCATGCAGAAAAAAGCAGCAAAATAGCACTGTCAACTTCTTGCAGAAACTTTTTAAAAACCCTACARATATAAAGGTAGCATTGGGCTTGAAAGGCCATGAGGGCAGAGTGTATGTAAAAAATATTCACGCCATACAGCAGTTCTGTAAGGAATGTGCAAAGCTTGAAAACAGGGCCAGAAGAGGTCCATAAGCTGAGCCCACAGCAGACAGGCAGAGCACTGAGGGGGGCCAGYGTAATGAAAGCAATAACTGAAGACACTGCAGGTCCTTCCACATTACTATCAGCCTAAAAATCCTGGTCTTTTGCCCGATTTCTCACTCTAACATGACCATAGGGCTCTACAGCTATCAGTTATTTATGTTGGCATTAAGGACCTTCCATGCTGCATTAAGACAGCTGTTTCACATGGCTGTGCAAAGCCTTTTTGAGGAGATGAATCTTATTCTCAGTCCCTTACTCCCAGTCATTCTCCTCTGTGGTACCAAGGCAATAATTTCAGCGGATGAACTCTCTGCCAACATATTACCACTTTAGCAGTCATTTCACAACTTGAATTTGTGCTAAGCTGGTCACTGTGACACAAATTATAAGGTTTACCCTTCACTTTTGGCTCTGTAGATACAGACTCACTATACTTGAAACAAAGCAGAAAGCATAGATTAAAATGTTTCAAGCAAGACGTAGCTAAGATGGGGGAACACTAGCCAAGAGTTTGTCAAATAAAGGTATTAAAGGTATTAAAAGGTACCGATGTTTTAATGCTTAGTTGCCCATATGCATCTTCCATTATTATTTACCTCATATTTATATTTCTAGAACGAAAATGCCTGCTTATAAGATGCTTATAAATTATAGGGAAAATATGACAAAAAAATCTGAGAGTGGTACATTAAGGGTTTTTCATGGTAACACAAATAATAAAAAATATCAAGGGCGCCTTGTAATGGCCTGTCTGAAATCCCAAAATTCACCTCCAAGAAACTTGGGAGTAAGTTTAAGTTGAGGGGAGCCCTAAGGTGTTGGATGAGTGTATGCACTTACACATGCCAACAGGGCCGTAAGACCCATGTTTTCACATAAGCTCAGCACTCATTTGGATACCAATACAAGTAATCAGATTTTTTCTTAGTGTTGAATATACTGATCCCAGAATACTTTAAAACTCCCTATTTCAGTACCTATATGGAGGCCAAGATTTCCTGTAAGCCAGATACCAAAAGTGGGTGCTGGGAACATAAAACTGTGACTCTGAACTCCTTTAAAAACATATTCCTAGCTGATCATCCTGGTGTGGCCAATAACTATGGTCATCAGCTTTTAAAGAAATATAGTAACCCAGACACTTCCCATTCAGCTGACACTTCATCCATCTGCTTGCCACAGTGGTTGGTGGTATTTCTGGCATATTCCTAATACATTTACTTTCATTAAATACATTTATTAAAAAAACTCCAAACCCTAAACTGACCAAATATAGAGTCCTCATAAATATATCTACTTTTCCCATTCTTGTTTCATTTCTTATGAATATACTTCAGATAACAGCAGGACATGAAAAACGCAAGAGGTTGAAGGAAGTGAAGGGAATATTTATGTAGCATGGGAAAATTTGAACTGTGATTCAATGCTGTAAAGTGTCCAATATCTGTTTATCAAAATATTTCCCTTGTATTTCTCTTGTCTTTGATTATCTCAGTCTGTGTTCTAAGACTCACAAACAGGAATGCTGTGTTAAAGATTCTTTCTTTGATTTTAATGGCAATCTGTGTAAGTTTGCCACTACTTTGAAATGAATATGTTGGTCTATCATTTCCAATTGCTAACAAAATATACCAACCTAGTATATGCCACTTCTTCATAAAATTATTCACACGTGTATACAATATAAAAAAGATGTGTGGGGATTGGAGTTTTTCCCTTTCTACACATGAGATAGGAAGTGTTTATGCCCTAACTTTTAATTTCTACTCTAAAAAACCTGTTGAACAAGTAGCATATGCACCAAGATGTGGTCTGGAAGGATAAAAGAAGCTGCCTATGAATTAAATAGCTGAATTAAGCAAGAATTAAAATGATTGATTTCTATAAGCAGTTTGCAAAAATATGCACCAAGGAAAATAATTTTCAATGATTCAAAGCAGAACCTTTGGCTAAGTAGTGAGTCTACCCTTAAAATAGGCGAAATAGTCTATTCTGCAACAGCAAAATGTACTGGAGCCTACCAGGTGACCACATCCCATGATCTACCAGCAGCAGAAGCCACTGCCAAGTAAATATTGAAATTCAATATACAGACAAATACGCTTTGCAACTTCACTGCTGTTCTATTATTAAAAGTGCTAGAGGAACTGGGCTGACATTTTGGTAAGCTGTTTGCTAACATACAAGAAGATAGAGACTGTGAGGTTTTCAGCTATCAGCCACCTGCACTGGCACAGCTGCACCAGACAGGCAARATTTTACAAGCTGCAGTTTGTACCTGTTACTTTCACCTAAGAACAGTTTGGCTTGCTATGAAAAGGGCTTGCAGTCCCAGAGGAGCAGTTCTTGTTTCATCAGATGTACTGTAGCCTACTCCAGATAACATCTCTCTGTCAAGAGCTTGGATACCAGCAACATTCATTTCACCCTTTCTCACCATGCTGATTGGCAAGAACTTGCCATTTGCAAAGAAAATAATCTTAACAAGAGGAATCTGTTTCATTGGTCTTAAAGAGATTGTATTTCCACCATGTTGAGCATGTCAGTAAAGAAAATCAATTGGCTTATCACACAAAATTGTGGACTAAACTAATTACCCAAACACAGAAAAGACCATGATCTCTTCAAAGTTGATCTTTGGCATCTCAGACACAGGTCCAGGATTCCCAGATTATACTCTGTCTCTGCTGGTATTTAACTGGCACCACAGGCACTCAAAGCTTACCACTAAATCTTAATGGGCTAAATTAAGAAAGAGAATGCTTAGGATAAGAATCTAGAGGAAAAAAAGTTGACTGAAAAATCTGCAAAACCTGAAATAATAATCCTAAGGAAGACATGAAAAGCACCATTACTCGATACCTTCATGGTGAAACTGGACAAATGCCAATATCTATGTACTAGGATTCAGTGCAGAAAAACAGATCAAGGTCTTCTCACTGAATGAAACATGAGCTGTGTACAGGGCCAGGCCAGAGATACATCTCACATGTTGTAACATCCAAAAAACCTCGGAGAGAACATGGAGGAAGCAAATGGCAAAATCACCTCACTGCCAAACAGCTGAACAAGTTTCTTTGACTATCATCCCCTGCTCCTGTTTATCCTGCCATGCTCCACCCTCTTCAAGATCCCTTTACAGTTTCTGYATCCAAACTGCCTTTCTAGGTTTCCTGCTTTCTGCAACTCATTTGGTGCAATTCTAAGCACTCCTCTTGCAGAGGCTTTTGTCACCAATCAGGGAGTTCACTGGAATAGATCTTGCTCTTCCTCCATCTCCTTTACTCTTGGCAAAGAAGTCCTGGGCTTCTGCTACAGGGAACTAGGTCATACGCTTTGCTCCTGGAAACACTGCAGGAAAAGATAGTACTAAAGGTGTTAAAAAAAAGAAAAAGAAAAACAAACAAACAACCTCTCCCCCTGCCAAAGCTTAGCTCAAATAGCCATCAGCAACGCACAGATCTATCTATTGGACGGGCAAGGAGAATACTAATAAGGCATGATATAAACACCGTTTTTATATGCACACTTTATCCTTATTCCTACAAACACTACTGAATGCAAGCTCCTTGATAACGTTCATCTGTACCCAAATTTATACCAGCATATACTAATAAGAGATATTCATACTGCTGAACTCCAGACATTCATGCTGGGCATCAAATAGGCTCCTAAAGAAAATCACCGGTCATCTCTATCCACCGAGCATGCAGGGAGTTGAAGCTTCCATGGCACAAAATTTAAGTATCTGAAATTAAGTAATGAGAATACTCCAGTAAGTAAAGTAGGTTGGTTAGTTGTTTGAAGAGCTTTCAAATATCAATCCTGGCTACTGAGAAACTTGTAGAGCACTTACAGGGACAGTGAAGAGTGGAAGAAAACATACAAAGTAAAATAAAATAAGAGCTCAATGCCCATCAAAATATTTGCACTAAAATAGTAATATTTCACAAAATAGTATTTAGAGGTATTTAGGATAAAGTAGATTTTTCTGTGAATATTTTCAGTCAACATTTTAAATTAATTTGCTTTGGCTATGTTCTCATTCCTGTCATGTCTAATTTCAACCAACTTTTAGGAGAGTTATATCATGTATCAGCCACACATTAATCCCATGCTCTCATTTCATGTAACAGAAAAAGTACACGATCCTGTTCAAGCAGTAAACTTTGAAACTTGCTTATGCCATGAAAGCACTCAGTCCTGCAAAGCACCCAGGGCTCTGGCTTCACCCAGCCAGCTGCACTGACCATCCATCTGCTCAGCATGAAGCATGCACTAAATGCTCTGCTGAAGCAAGGTCAGCATGCTCCACATCTTTCAGGGCTGTGTCCTCACCTCCGGTTGCTGTGTACGGAAAGCCAAACACAAACAACAACAGAGCTCTGCAAAGGTTCCTCCGTGACTTGTAGAACTGGGGCAGGTTATTGCCTCTAAGGGCAGTGCAAGGTTTATAACTCATTTGAACAGTAGGAGTAGCGTGCCCTGCAGAGCCCAGCAGAGACGGCCTTTGTCCTGTCCAGGACTACATTAAATCCTGCAAGAGCTACCCATTTAGCCTCTGAAGGGTCACGTCTGGAGAGCCAGAGGCAAAGAAGAAAAACCAAAGAAGACTGTTTCCCTTCACTGATTAAAAAGAAAGCCTAAAATAAGTAATGATTTTAATGTAAAAGGTAAAAAATGTTTCATTAGTTTTATAGTGGGTTAGGCAAGCCATTGGGACAATTGTACCACAGCCATACTAGTTCAGAGAAGGACAGGAATCTCCAACAGTCAGTATACGAAGCACTGCAAAAATTCAGCTGGATGTCTGTGGACAAACCAATTTTAGTTTTCCAGACAAATATCTTTCCTGTACTGAAACTGAGATCTAAATGTCTAAGTACTAACTTATCATTATGAATATCATGAAAATAAACTGTGATATTGACAGTGACCTAAGATTTTTATTGAAGTTCATCTTATTTGTAAGGTACATCAACAGTTTCTGATACCAGCTGATGTTATCTATTACATATTCAAAGACCATCTGATCTATAACTGTGAAAAGGATAGAGAGGCTGGGAGGAGAGAAAGAAAAAAAAAAGAGATCAGAAGGAACAAAACAATGAGAAGCAGGATGCAAAATTAAAGGGAGTAATAAAAGAAAGAAATGAACAGAAAGCAGAAGGCAAGATTTAAACAAATGAATGAAGTTTTGAAGTGTTACATTGCTCGCATGAAAATTCAACTCTAGCTTCTAACACCTGGAGAGAAGGTAACTGAGACTGCCAGTGAGGCCCTGCTTCTAGGTCTTCCTTCCTTCCTTCCTTCTCTCTCGCTCTCTCTCTTTTTCTTTCTTCAATCCCAACTTAGTGTAATTTTCCTAACGTGGCACTGGGATTGTTCCAATATCAATTCTTATCACTTCCTTCTGGCTACCTCCCCCCAAACCAAACCAAAAAAAAAAAAAAAAAAAAAAAAATTAAAAAAAAAAAAAAAAAAAAAAAAAAAAAAAAAAAAAAAAAAAAAAAAAAAAAAAAGTATTTTTTTGCTAGGTCCAGTGGTGCTCTTCATCACTTTCCTGTTCCCTCTTCCATTCTAGAAAAAGTGAGAAATCAGATAATGGAGTCAGCTGTTTGGAAAAGAACCAAAACAGTCAAACAGCAGGAGAAGAGTGAAACAAGTGATTTTGCAGAGTCTTGCATTCATGTGCTTTTAATACCAAAGATGCAATACTTACCATGTTCTACAGGTACAATCTTAGTGCATATGTACCCAAAGAAGTACAACAAAACATCACACAATAACATAGCTCCATATATCCACCAAACACAATTTAAAGGAAAGCTATGGAAGAAGACAGACCACTGAAATCACCTCACTTCAGATTTTTACTACACAAAAAGTATTAGATGGAGTCACATCACAAAAGACATGGCGATAGGATAGATTGTTTTATCTTTGACCTCGCAAAACTAAGAAATAATGTTTCTTTCTTATTTGGATACACGGAGCTGATCAATCCATTATTACAGGGAAGCCAGAAGAGAGGACTCAAAGAAAGGCATGGAGAAAACAAACTGATTCTGAAGAGAGAATTCTTTAGGGTCCAGTAACAGATTGGAGCACTTGTGTGAGTACACAACAGATGCTGTTCCAGGCTCCGACCAAGCAGCAAAGCAGGGAGGAGTTACGAATTCTGAGGTTTTGTTGTTGTTTTAATTTGTGCAATTGGAGGAAGATGACAATTTAAGCCATTGCCCCCTGGATAGCTTCTCTATTTCTCCTGAGTTTGCAAGTATTATTTTTTTCTTTCTCTTCAATACTAATCCCTCATTTCCCCTGAGTATGCACCCATCAGCTCCTTGCATTCCTCAGAAATCCTCCTGCTAGCTCTCTGGAAAGACATTCATGCTAGAGGGCATAACACTCTTCTAATGTGAAGATGCCTTTAAAACCACAAGTCATCTTCAGAAACCAGATTGCACGGAGGTGCATGCAAAATTTCTCCAAGTCCTGTTTTGGAGGCAAGTCAATTGAGCTAACTCACAAACATCAGCAGCAATTTCATTCCAGTAGGCATGTTTGGCATCCTCAATACCTTCCCCTAAACCACACACCTCTTTGCACATGCACTTTTAAAAATATATTTTTTTCTTAATCTTTCTTTATGCTCACATTTTACTCTCAATCTGTATGATAAGATTGTTTTCTGGGTGAGCCCTGGAGAACCAAGTAGACCAAACACTCTCGCTCATATGGAATTTATTTAGAGGGGGGAAAAAATCCCTTAAGTTGAGCAGTTATGTTATTTTGAACTGGTTTTATATTTTATGTGTACATAGTGGAGCTGGAATTTCAGGGCTGGCTTTTGTTTGCATTCATCATGAAACATTTGTTATATGAGCTGCTGCTACTGCTACCAAAACAGCTGCTGCTCACTGCTAGAAAACCAGAGACCATTCCCACAGTTTCTTGCTCCCTCTGGTAGGTCTAGCTGGCAAATAAGGCCTGGTGTTTTAAGGAAAATACCTTTGTTTGGCTTCACTGTCATCCTTGCTATCTTTTGCCAGATCTGAACTCGGATTTGAAACCAAACTTATAAATCAGATCAACAGCAGGTATGTATTGATGCTCCTGAAACACCTATAATTAAAAGTAGATCATAATTGCAGTAGCACGAACACCCTTCTTCGCAGCTAGGGCTGCAGCTTGAATGTGAACTTTCTTCCCTCAGCTGCCACGTGATTTGGGCTGCAGTCTGTAAATATCCTTTCTTTTTCCACATGATCATTTTCTGTCATCTGGAAAAACTGAGAGCCATGTCTTGATCTAGCCTTGTGTAAGAATTTATTTGCCATAGAAATGCTGCAATGGCTATGGCAAGCTGCAGGAGACTGCTTCCCTGCACAGAAAAAATTACCCACCCATCTGACAATATGCGCACTTTCCTCCTGACCTGGGCAAAAACGAGGACCGAGYGCACTGGCAGAGTGCAGTCCTGAGCCCTGAGGACAGATCTCCCGAACCGCACATAGGTCCCAAGTTGAGCCTGGACACAAACAAAAGCTGAATTTTAATGTACTGCTTTCTTTGTTTTGATCACTAAAAACTTCACTGTTCCTCTTTCCTGGTGATTTCATACTGGCAGTGAGCTCTCTCACCTCAGTCTTATCTTTTTAACAGATCATTTATTCTAGTCCGGAGCACAGTCCCTGTGGGATTACATTGCTTATTTTAAAGTAAAGGTAGACTACCAAATATTTAATGCTTACAACTTCAACCAGTTTTGTCCTACAGGAAAACATTTTCTCTCATACTCTGACAATGTATTTTCTTTAAGAGCTTTTAGACAGAGATCTTGCTGAAAATCACACATCTCATATCCACATGCTTGCTGACTCCTTCAGGGAGCTAGTTGATTTGTGAAGCTCTACAACGCCATACTGACTTTCCCAACTGTCTATTAATTCTATTCTTTATTATAACTCCTACCAGCAAATAAATCAGATTCTTTCATCTGTAGCTCTCCAGATCACCACTACAGCCCTTTAAAAACTTGGAGTCATGTTAACTACCTTCCCGTCTCCAAAATATCTGCTGATTGAACTGATAGGAAAGAGAGTAGAGTTGGCAATTTCAGTTCCTTGGTGAATGCTAGTCTTAGCAGCAGTCCTAACATTGCCAAGGAGAAAAGATAACTGAGGAGGAAAAAAGCTCCTAACACCAAATCTGTTATGTGTATTATAGATGGCATCTGTAAATAACTGAAAAGTTATTCGCATTGAGTCCAAAGAGATATATACCACAAGCACAACAATGAGATTTATAAAGTGCAGTAACAATTGTACAAATGTTGGAGATAGAAAAAGCAGCCAGACTGGAAAGAACGTACTAATTAAAGAATACAATGGGAATGCAATTCAGAAGAAAGGGAGGAGACAGGAAAGATGAACCCTGAGAGCAGCAGAGAAGAGGACTCTTCCTTACTACATTTGTGAGTTTGATTCAACTCCAAGAACAGAGGAAATGAAGAAAAAGAGAATCTTCATAGCCCTATTTAGTAAAAATCTCTTCTGTTGCTAAAGCTTCTTGGAAAACAAGTTTCAAGAGAGACAGGTCAAAATGGTTGGGAAATTCCAACTGAGAAAGTAGGGAGCATAAGCACCAAAAATTGCTATTGAAAGAATAAGGAGTCAGCTTGTCAGTATCTTAAACCTCCTACACCAAAACAAGTAAAGTCAATCTCTGCCTTTAGCAAGGCACTCTGAGGAAGGAGCATGTATACGGTGTGAAGTTATGCTCAGGTGAACAAATTATCCCCCCGGAGTGATGGCCCTGAGACGTACCAGAAGGACTCTCATGCAGCAGTTGAGAAAGGAGCTATACTGCTAATTTTAATTGTTATAACTTAATTAATTATTTCATAATCAAGTGCCAACCCTTGCACTATGCTAAAATTAATTCTACTAATTTTATCCTTTTTTCCTTATAATAATAGTGGTCTTAAGACTTAGAGGGCAATATACTGCGTACTCTGGAGTAACTAACCTATTTATAGATACACTCTTGGGATGTTCCAAACTCAAGAGAAGACTCCTAATTGACCAGGAACTGACAGATCTCAGATGCAATTTGGCACTAAAATCTTTCTAAAATCTTTTCTGTTGACATTTGAGTCTGTGACAGCTCCTCATATCCATTGGTACCAAGAATCGTTACAGCATAGAGCATCCATACTTCCTCCACAGACAAGGTAAGTATAGTTACCTTTATTATGGCCTTCTTTACCTTGAGAGCAACTGCCACCTCTCTTAGTCACCTACCAGTCCCACACACTCTCTGGCAGGCCACCTGGTTCTGAGATGTTGAAAATGGCTTTTGATAATAGCTTTAATGCCTTTAGCAAGCTGCATGCCAGATAGTGCCTTGCTATAATTTCACATCTGACTTGTCAGAATTCATGCTCTTTCATGGTTTCCTCATTTTAATTATTACAGCAACTCATTTCTATCACTGTAAAAAATTGATTTTAAATTGTAGTGTTTATACGAAAACTCAAGTGTTTTCTTAGCTATGGCTACTCATCCTTACAGAACAAAATTCACAGGTAGAATCCGCCTCAATTTTATTTTTTCTGTAATTACCTGACAGTTAATACTTTTAAAACATTTCAGAGGATTCCGTTTGAAATCATCACAGATACCTTCTCATGTTACTTGCATTGCTCTTCTGAGATACTCTTCTCATCTCTTCAGAGATGAGAATGATCATTTAACATGTAGTCTATTCTACTGCTGTTCCAATAGGCAAGTGTTATCATTAGTCTAATGTAAAAAATGTAATAGCCTTTTTTACTAGACTGAAAATATGATTATGCTTCTAAAAGCAATGTAAATAGAGAACTGTGTGATCTGTTCCATGTTATACCTATTTCTTCCCCAAATACATCAAATATGACCTGTATTGTCAAATACGCTTAATTTTCCATTAAAAGATATTTCTCCCCAAACAACAGCCCTGAAAACATATTATGGGACACAGTGATAATCAAACTAAATTCTAGGCCTGTTACTAATAAAAATTTTTCAGATTCCAGCCTCAGCCACCTTGCGCAACTCTATTGTTTCCACGTTGGTGGAATGGAAACCTGTGCATTGTTACTGGGGATGTAGCCAAGAATAGGAAGCAGGCCTACTAACCAGAATTTAACTGCATTCTACCTCCCTGCGTGTCTTATGTTGCCTGGATAGAGGTAAAAGTTGTCAGGAAGTAATTTGAATAAGCTGGTACTGTTGCAATTCCTACAGAAATGCTATTTCTAAAGCATAAACAGAAACAGAGGTTTAGCTGTAATGTTACTAATTAGAATAATACTGTCATTTTATTTGGTAAATTAGTCTAGAAGGAATGAACTGTCACTGTAAGCTTTAATTATCCGTCTTTGAAAAGTTTGTGGTGTTTTGTCATCAGGGATTAAGGATTATTTGAGATTTAACTTATGTTCTATCTGAATGCAGCTTTCCCTTTGTGCCAGAGCTTTAACAATACTGGTTGCCTATGAATTTTTCATTTTGTTATATTAAGAACAGAAAACATTCAAAAGATGCATTAGGGAATCAACTTAAGATGAACAGCAGCAGCACTGCTATTAGTCCATAACATCTTTAGCGACTGATATGCTCATTAATAAACATTCCAGTTGTCTGAAAGATACTAGCACTAGCCCCTCAAAATGATCTCCTGACACAAAAGAATATGCATGAGTTCTTGACAGATATGTGGGATGCAAGGGTTTGGCTAACTGGTCCCTTGGGATCTAGACCACAAACACATTTTATTTTTACTGCAACAAAGTATGAAATTACATCTGTGTGGGTTAAGTCCAAAACCAGACAGACTATCAATAGATCTGATGAAAGGAAATTGAAAACAATGCAAACATCCTGAAGATGTGGAATGAAATGCAAAATCTGAAGCCTGAATGTTTTTGGAATAGTAATAAAATACAAAGATGTTGCTGTAGATGGTCTCGGCCTTCATAATTCTACAGGTATAAATATATTATATAGAAAGTTTAGAGAGGGGAAAACTCTAAGCCTCTGGAGAGGCTTAGGTAAGAGAAAGCAAAAAAAGGTGTTGGCTTCAAATAAAGACCTTGACAATTGATGGGAAAGAGAAATAAGAATAAGGTGGTGGAGAAGGAAAAGAAAAAAATAGTGGACCACAGAGCCCAAGCCAGATTTCTGGACACCAGCCGGAGGTGTATGGGCAGCATCTCTAGAAGGGCTCATAAACAATCACATTTTCAAACAGCTGAAACTAGCACCAAACATGGACTGTGTGCATCAAGGAAAGGCAGTGCCAGAGAAGCAAAGAGTTTCCAGAGATAGCTAACAATCATGACACGCATGTCAAGAAACTGTATGCAACCTCTGAAAGAAATCCTTTTCTACTAAAAAAGACCTTAGTGCCCAAGTCAGCAGTATTACTGCAACCTGTATTACAGCATAAAAGAAGGGAGGATTCAGTGATTCTACGAAAAAAATATTTAGTCTATTTCTACTATACATTGTTGGTTGCCAAAGCTAGTGTATGAGCTCACATATTCAGAAAGGTAGTAGAAAAGAAAAAGTAGTAGCAATTAAGCAGAAAAGAAAGATTTGATCTAGGTTTTTCAAAGGATGATTTAAAGGAACAGAGACTTCACCTTCTACTACAACTCATTCTGAGCACAGCCTTTACAAATTTATGTCCTATGAAAATCCAAGCCTAAACTAAGGATTTAAAAATCTGTATTGTTACTGGCAAGCACCAAAGTCATCCTTCTTCTCCATATTCAATGATGAGACCTTGAAGGCTGCTGCACCTCCTAAAACGCCAGACAACCGCATCATGGATCAGCACTAGCACTACTCATTCCTGTTTATGTATTATGCACACTAGCCTGATCTGCCAGTACGAAATATTTCAATTTCTGACCTGACCTAAACAAATATCACAACCTGCAGACTTTAGGAGGAAGCAAAATCCTATTCATACATTTGGCAGAGGGATCATAAATTGCATCTCCCTGCACCTTGACCTCAGGGAACAGATTTCCCTGAGGTGCGAGCCACGGTCATGTCAGGCCTTCAGCCACCTCAGTTTTCACCTTGAAACATACCATTCATTTTGGGTCAGAAGGTATATCTACAGACATGCTCTGTTCCACAAACATGCACATACCAATGAACTTTGATCTAACAAGTACATATTAGCAGAGAATGTAAGTAGAGCAGACTGAGCATGGATGCATACGAGCTCCCTGTGGGCTTGCAAAGCTCTGCCAAAAGCCCTTGAACACCTCTAGAGCTGCCAGTATTTTAATAATGAGACATAAACTCTCATGGGTACATATCTTTTGGTGCTACAGTCATGTCTTCCACTGCAATACACACATACTCTGAGTGGCCTCACCTTCCTCAGCAGAAGAAAAACTGCAGTTGTTATGAGTCACCAGTGCTTTCTGCAGAACTTGCCACAGAGACGGTTAGCCTCTGAGATGAATCTGGAGGATCTTTTTAAAAATACAGAGTCATGAGAAAGCCTCAAAGTGCTCAAATTCTTCCAAGAGTTTGCATTTTTAGAACTGCTTAGCTTATCCACAATGGGATTTGAATCCTCTGAAAGAAAACAACATATTTTCCTTTTATGGAATTAGGAAAAAGAAAAAAAAAATCCACAGATTGTGCTTATCACTGATTGGTGCATCCACTAACTTCTGTGTATCCCAGATCAAGCAGTCTGATTTTGTTCCTGCTCTCTAAACCTTATTTTCACAGTTGAACATCTAAACCAGTTCCTTTTGATCAGCATTTTTATAAAGCGAACCAAGAAGCAGAGCCTCAGTGGTAGACGGACTAGCAAGTCCATCTTAGATACTATTGACTGATGGGGAGCAAACTTCATTTGAGGTCTGTGCTCTGACTCCTTCCCTTTTCCTTTCTTGCACACAGAGAACTGGGAAATTATTTCATAAAAACACCACCACCACCACACAAAACTGCCCCCCAAAACACCTAGATACTTTACCTAGATCTCAAACTGCTTGATCTACCATACACATCGTTTTAAAGCATTCTTATTTTAAAGGTTCAGACTTCAGAGGAAGAAGGAGGAATGGTCTGGCCACACTTCCTATTTTTATTTTTAGAACAAGATGTTGGGTGATAAAGAAGAAAATGCCACCCAGGCAGAACGTAAATTCACACGTGCTATTACCACTAGCACAATGTTTAAGTCCCCTGGAAGTCCTAAAAGAGCAGGGAAATTACACCACCTTCTGGACAAATCCTATTAAGTCATGCATACAAACTGCTTCACATAATGGACAGGAACATGCCATGGAAGTAGTTAGCGAGTTCCAAAGTCCGGCTTCATATTTTACCTTCAAAAATTTTGGATTTTTCCTTTTCTATAGAGGATTTTCATATACAGTAATTCCTCTTTAGAGGATTACTCAGGGAAAAATAAGAAAGCTGCATGAGGCAAGAGTACAAGACTAAAGAAAAGGCAAGAGTGAGAGGCAAAAGAAAAGAAAGCATTTTGGAGAAATCTAACTTTTTGAGCATTTGAGCATATTCAAAGTTTTTCTCAAATTTTGTTTCAAGAAAGTAATAGAGACTAAGATGCAAAAAAACCCTGAATTTATATTTAATTTCAACAAAGTTGTTTTATTCTTGCATCAAGAGTGGAAATGCTTGTAGAAGAGAGAAAGATTTGGTATGTCTGCACAGGAGAAATGTCTAGAATTCCCTTTCTATCCACTCAAATCTCTATCTTCTCCAGAAAGTACTGCCCAGGAGAAGCGGGTAAAATATTACAAGCTGCAGATCACTTGTCTTCATTTTTATTTCTTTTCATTTTGTTCTGAGCAAAGGCAGAATATAAGGTGATCACCGCCTAAAGACACTGCCCCAAAAGCACTGCAATCTTCAGCATGGTGCAAAGGCTTCTGTAGTTCACCTGACCTTTTCCTAACGTCATGAAGGAAGGCCTCATCAGCATCTGCCTCGCTTGTCCTCAGTCTTGCAGTAAAGACAAATGACAGCATCTCCCTCCTTACGGGTTTAAAGGAGAAACCCATAAATAAAAAGCATCAAGTTTGTGTCACTGGCATTCATGAACATTTTAAAGGATCAGTATGTTTATATTACCTGGGACATTATTACCACCATAAATAAAAACATTCCCTGTAAATGTGATTTTTAAAAGAGGTGCAGTCACCTTTGCACTGTGTTTTCTTAAAAGCACATCATTTTACATTTTACTCCAACARTACATTTTGTTCCAGTTGGCAGCAAGACCAATTTCGTTATATTCGAAAAAAATCAATCATTTGAAAAAGTTAGTCAATTTTCTTGATTTATTAGTAAGATCTACACATTCTCTATTGCAAAAGTTAACTTTCAAGAAACAAAGATTTCTTTTCCTGGTATTGGGGAGAAATGTTTTTAGGGCTTCTGGTGCCAAAGAAATTTGATGAGCTCCTACAGAAAGAYGAAAGAATAAGGGCTACTTCTGAGATGATAAAAACATTTTTTATTGTCTGTTCCTTTACATTAGATGCTATTAATTTTTATTCTGTCTCAGAGAAGTTGAAAAGGTGGAAGAATATGCTATGCTTTGCTCTGTGTTGTGCATATTTTGTGCCCCTTAAAAATGCACAAATATCAAAACCCACACATGCCCATTTTAAAATAAACTGTGCAAGTTTCCTCTGCTTTCTGGTTATTATAGCCAGGTTATAGAAGCAAGCTATAACCAGCCAAAATGAACAGGACTGACCACAGGTTTTTACTCAGTTGTGCTCCTGAGTGAGGAGAGATTTTGCACATGAAGTTACTCCATAACTATTTCAGGTTTTCACAGAACYAAGGAGGGCCTGAGTGCCAGGCTTAGGTTTACCCATTAGATACAGAAGTTCCCTCTCTGTGGCTGTGATACAGTTGTCAGCTTCCTCCAAATTCTGAAGTGTATCTACCAAAGCTCTGCAATTGGAACCTATCTGCTCAGGTGGTCAAAGAAAGACAAAATAGTGAGTTAATTTTATTGTGTTAGCAAAGAAATCTAGCAAACAAAGTAGCATTTCTTGTTCTCCAGTATCCCACATACACTTTGATTTTTCTCCCTATCTGTTGTCAAAAGCAGTCTTGGCTGCCAGTTCAGGTGGTGCTTGTTATTTTGGATGAGATAGGCACAATAAAAGTGTTCATTCACACTTGACTTGATATAAACATTAAGAAAATAATTAGTTTCAAGGAGAGAGTGGAAAAGGAAAAGAAAATAGGAAACCTATAGCTTTAATGTATTCTACAAGATTAAGAGATTGGTTCCAATGAAAACTTTACCACCAAATAGAGCTTTCACATTTCATTGCACTTTGTTATAAAAATATGCAAGTCATAAAATATTTGGCATATGGATTAACTGAAGGCAACATTTTTATTAATGCAATGAAGACAAATATTCTCCTCGCATTCTGTACACAAAAATTTCCTGTCTTGCAGACTTGATAACTTTTTTAAGCTCACAAAATTCAAGAAAAATTTATGCATATTTCAAACTGTAAGTGAACACAATCAAAAGGAAAAGTTAGCACAGAAAATACACACAGCAGCTGGCAAGCCAAGTGTATTAAACATCTCAGTAACCAATTGCTAGTGATAATGACTTTAGAGGCCAATTACATTCCATTCTTTTCTTTAAAATATTCCCTTCCTTAATATTATCCTCTTGGCAGCTTACAAAAAACCAAAATGAAATAAATCATTAGCATCACTGACAAAAGTGCTCAAATCATATTGCATTGAACTATTATCTCTGTCATTATCTGTAGACAGATGTCCACACTTACATTTGTGTTCTGTGATGTAAACGGTCCATTATCTATCTGATCAATTTTGTCACAGTTTTACTGATCCTATGTTTCAGAACAATAGTATCAAAGTATTATTTAATAACTAAAAAAATGAAAAATCTCTATGCTTTTATTTCTTGCTAGGAGGACGACAGTGAGCAAGGGTTATCTTAATAAATGTTATTAAATGGTGTCTCAGATGATAAATTCTGCTACAGACAAAGAAGGAATGAAAGAGAAGTTTCAATATGGCTTGCACAGTTAAGTAAAACATGACATTGGAGGGATGACAATCACCAATTTCTTACTTTACCTTCCAGTTTATGTATACCACTAAAGCAGTACTGGATGGAAACTTCCTTCCTTCAACTACCTTCTGCTTCAAAGCAGTTGTATAAATCCARTATTTGAAATGTGTCTAATCCAGAATCACTTACTGCAGTGGATTCTAGTGCAGGGATTCACTAGCCTGGCAATATACTACCTTTCTGTACAGGGGCCTTCACTGTATTTTTCTCATCTCAATACAGTCATTTTTAAAAAATAAGTTCTCAAAAAGCTTTATCTACTTTATACAAAGAAAGAAAAGACTGCCGTAATAAACTTCTGAACCTCAGGTGGAGCAGCAGGTTAGCACACAAAACTGTAAATTGTATAGATCTAATTTGTAAGTATTAGTCCACAATAGAAGCAATCTTTTCAATGGCACCATACGTGGCCCTAAATATCTGCTGCCCTGTGGGTCACCATGCAGAGAGAATAAAGTCTTTTCTTCCCAGCACTTCACGATGGAACAGCAGAGGGTGTTGCAGATCAGGTCTAAGGTGCAGTGAGGCCAACTATGTAGCAACTCTTACATAGCACTCCTCCCTCCCCCTCCCCCCCCCCAGTTCTGGCTGCTTTTCCTAGTTTTTCATAAGCATTAGCACCGATCACAAACAATCACAAAAGAAATATGACTGAAAGAAAAAATGCACAATTGAACAAAAGAGTAGAGAGGAGAGAGTTAACACAAGGAAACTGTTTCCTTTCTATTCTTCCTTGACAATGACTGGAAAAGATAAAATAAAGTTTAATCCACATGGGGAACACTAAAGAAAAGAAATTAATCTTCAGACAAAACAGGTCTTATACAAAAAATCCCAGAGCAGAAGAAATCACTGTGGGATGACTAATATAGGATCRAATCTCCCACAGGTATCAGAATATGCAGAGAAGAGAAAGATTGCCCAGCACTTTAGGATCTTGGGACATTAYTTGTTTCACATCTGACAATTTCAAGATCACCTTTATGAAAATCAAGATCCTACTGTGCTATTTGCTAGCTCCCCACATTGTGAAAGAAGTAAAAGTCTATGACGTAGAAAACAACAGAGAAAAATCACATGGATTCCCACAGAGAAATCTGCTGATTGCAAAGACAGCCTCCTTCTATTGGTTCCCTGCCTCCTTCTGGGATGATATCCCCATGGAAAAACCTTACAGACTGAATCCCACAAACCTTTAGAAGACTTCCATATGCTACAAAATATGGGCCTTTTTATACTTCAAATTACAAAGCAAAGAGAAGTAACTGATCTAAAAACTGGACACTGCTCTCATGTCAATTCTCTCCCACACTCTCCTCCTATCTGCTATTGGGCAAAAATAGCTCTATGACTGGATGTAGCATTACAACAAAGTAATAAGTCCAGTTTTAAAATAGCTGCCTTCTCTGTCCTACTGCAATCAGCTAATTTAAATGGTTTAAATGACTCACTAAAATCATGTTTAGTGCAGGAATATCAGTCTTCCCCTAAAGTATCCGTATCATTGCTAAATACAAAGTCTTCAAAGATGAGTTCTGGTTGCAGGGATTGGGGGAGAATCACCTACTGAATCTCGTAATTTCTCCAAAGTGATTGATCACTGTTAGAGCTGCTCTCAATCCAGAGCCAGTGATAAGCAGTGTTTGATTCGTGTGTTTGTAATATACTACTTGCTATAAAACATACATTTCAGTGGCTGTAGTCATTTGACACTGACATGAATGCAACCGAGTCCCCTGGCAAGAAGGGAAGTTCTACCCCTCTTTGGYTCATAGGATACTGATGGCCCAGTGAAAGACAAGCATGAAATCAGTTCTGTCAAAATGACATGTGCAGCTCCACAGAGGTACAGTATTCCTTGGTTTAGGCATAAGACACAAGGCTGTCTCCTAAACAAGTGAGCAGTAATAAACAYTGGGAGAACACAGAAAAGAGAGAACCCTTTCAGATCTGACTTTGGGTACAGACCAAATTAAGGGGGAGATTAAAGGCTCTCTGTTTTCATTTCTCTACTTGAGTCTTTTTTCTGACCATGCTTTCTACTTAGGGTGCTATAAATAAGYGTTCTTATTTGTGCTTTACCTAAACTCACTTCAAGTGAAGTATGATTTCAAGATAGCRGTAAATCACAGCACTTGTTAGTCAAGGCTGAGGGAAAGTAAATCCTCTGGTACAAAAGTGTCCAGCTCTCTACCCCATTTCTTCAAAGTTTCTTTAGGTATGTATCCCCTGGCACCATTCTGAGAGCAGGTATGACAAAATTAAAAGGAGAAAAGCCACTCTTGTGATAAACTTTCCAGTATGAGGCAAGATCATTGGAGCACTGAGAGCTTGCTCAGGAATGAAAAATACACATTAACATTAAGAATAAAAGCAGAACATGCGCCCTTCCTCTGCCAGTCAAATCCGCTCCCTGAAAGGGAGCTACATCTCTTTATGGACTGAATAAAGCACAAACTTACCTTCAAGCAGTCATGTAGATTTTGCCAAAGTTTCTGTAAGAATAGATTTTTAATGGAAAAAGTTACCTGGGTTTTTGTAGATGCTAAGCACATCCTTGAAGTAATGAGGTAAGAATCTTTCTAATAAAAGCAGCACATCCTCCAGTTCTTCCAGAATCCCCACAAGCAGAAAATTCTCATTAACGTTCAGCTTTGCTCTTTCAAGAGCCCACTCACCAGGCTCCCTATACAAAATTAAAAGAGGGAAAGGAAAGGAAGAGAAAAAAGAGAATGGGTCTTTAAATGTGCATTTGCTTTGGAAATTTAAGCTAAAAACATAAGTGCAGGAAAACCTGTGCAGTGTTTTATGCTGTACGTCCAACAGAAAACAAAAAAGCATCTATGTGGCTTATAGAGCATTTCCACAAAACATCTAGACTTGTTTTGGTATGTAAAAACACGATCACTTTAAAATGAGGTTAAACAACGTGCAGGAGTACTCAGTTCTCCAGACATCTTCCACTCAGATATTTAAAACCTCACACTTGTGAAATCATGTATTTCTACTCAGAAGCATGACCCCGTCCATCTCACYGGAGGAATGGCTTCCCTAGGTGGTGAACAGCTCCCTAGAAATGGTAGGGTCCTCTAAAGAACACAAGGAGAGCTGCTGCGAGCAATCACTGCCTTTTATTACCCAGTAAAAAGCACATAGGAATCTAACAGCCTCTTTCCTGCCTTGTCTAATTAATTTAAACTCCTGCTAAAATCTCCAGGACCCTCCTTTTCTCTTTCATTACCCCATGACTGCCCCAAGCTCTGCTACCAGATGTACATTTATTTGCTCTGATTGCTACCTGTTTTGAAGATCAAGTTAAGGTTACTCTGTGTTTCCCCTATTGAGAGAAACCAGTAGCAGACCAGTAAATTTTTATGCTTCTCTCATAGCTTCATGGAAGCACAATTAAGTTAAACAAGGACATGAATCCTGAATCACTTAGATTAAATTATGTTAATTTATGTCTCTAGGAGCAGCAATCAGCATTCCTATTGATAAGGGACATGCCCAGTGTCCCAAACTAAAGTTTCACAGGTTAGAGCTGGGATGATGAGTATTTGAGTCACATATACTACCTCTGAGTGGCCAGAGATCACACCTGTTCCCTGACTCCCATCAGGCTATTGCAAACACTATGTCCCAGTAGGTTTACAGTTGTCAAAAGCTCTTTGGATAACACGTGGAAAATCTTACTGCTTTACACTCTGCCTTGGTTTACTTCATTTTACTGTTTTTTCCAGAGATCTTACCCATGCCTTCCTTTTGAACTTGTTTAACTAAACCTGTACTTTTTAAAAACCGTCCATTTAGAGCAGTTTTTCATTCCATTCTTTGCATGGGTCCATTTTCTGGAAGAACACAATGTCCTAAAAAATGGACTAAGATCATCCTTCTTCAAGCTCCTTGTGAGATTAGGAAGCAGTTTAAGAAAGGAGGCTTGGATGCTGGGCAGGTGTGAGAATGGAGAAGACAAGGACTTGTGCTGTGATCAGTCATGTGAGATCTGCTCCTGATCCCATGGGGGAAGCACAGGGAGATGTTTTCCTGACCATCTCCTCTYTGCTACAAGGGAGTTCATTCATATCTTCAAAGTCACAGAACACAACATAGCAAGGTTGTTATTTTCAATCCTAAGTGGATTTTGTTGGATAACCATGCTCTGAGAGTGGTCTGCCTGACAGGCAAGAGAGAGCCCAATGAGAAATCAGCTGACAGAAGGGGATGCACAATGTGATAATCTCTTCATCCAGGATAGCAGGGATGAGGGCTGGATCCAACATAAYCAGTCTGCTCACCCTGTCTGTGGCCTTCACTTTAGTGAACATTTTCCTTGGTGACTGGCATGCAAGAAGTTAGCTGCAGGCCAGACAAATAGTGTTAGAAGCTATTCCCTGATACAGTCYCCTCAAGTCATGACTGTCTGCATCTCCACTGCCTGTCCAAGATATAGACYGGCTATGTAACACAACAAGCACATATCTAATCTTGCAACAAGAAATGTGCACATGTGCTGCTAAACGTGACTGGATGTGTACCCACCACATGGCCAAAACCAGTATGTATTCATCTCTTGCCTTGGGTCTGAACAGACAATCATCACGTATTTCAGTTGAGCAATAGACATCTGGTAACATTATGGAAACTGTGTGGTCTGTCCCAGCAAATTCCCACGTGCATTTAGGATCTCCCTTTGAAATTATAYTCTTAAAATCATGTCCTACTCTTCTGGCGGGCAGAACATCAAGTACTCCTAGTAAGGCCATGACTTCTTTGAAAAAGCAGGTCTTATCGTCTGACTCCTTATGTCAGGATAAAGCTGAAGAGGTAGTAATGTTGAAGCTGATCTTGAAAATTTAATTTTAAAGGCATGCTACCTTTCAGACTTGTKGTAACTGCAGGAAATGGACCTATAATATGCTACGAAACAGTATTTCAATATACTGTTCAGAACTCCCTAGAGACTTGTGAAAGCATTTGTGCATGTCACTGTTGTTTATGGGACTCACGTATACAAGTTAAATATACACCCATAAACATTTTCAAAATACATTAAGAAAAAAAAAGGAACAAAACTAAAGTCATGAATGTATTTTGTTTCTTAAATAGACCCTCATTTATGCCTAAAATATGTTTTTGAAGGAATMTACAGCAAAGACACTTTGAAAATGGGATTTGGGAATGAACGCATTTTCACTTGTTAGCACTGCTACAAAAAAGCCTGGCTTTTGTAAGAAATTTTTGAAGATATGCATAATTATTAGATAATTATTCCATTATGGAGCAGTGATAAAAACCTAATAAATATATCTAGATTTAATTATTCAAGTGTGAAATCAACAAAAAAGGACATTACTCTTTACATCCCCCTTCTTACTCCAAAATATATGCACGCAATTACCCCATACAACCACGTTAAACATACACTTTTCTTTTGTGCTTCGAATAGCTGTTGCCTATGCTTCAGCACTTTCTAAGAAAAAGTTGGCAATGGCTRTCACTTAACAAATAGCTTCTATACATTTACCTGCATCTTGGGTGCTGTCCACAGAAATATGGTATGATGTAGAATAACCTGGGATTGGAACATTCAGGGTAGTTTTCAAGGATACATACATTGATATCCTGTGGAGGACAAGAAAAGAAAAGGAGTCTGACGACTGTGTTTTCCCTACTCTATTAACATTTGTTTCTTTATCTCATRTTTCATACAGTCATCTCAGAATGAAAGAGTTGTGCTGAGGTCATACCACATACCTTAAAAATAACTTGGTCTTTTTTAATACTTCTGAATTTTATTAGGAAGCTAAAGGGGGGGGGGGGAAGTTGTTTTGTGCTATAATGCCTTGCTGCAGATCACAGAATTTTTATACTGGGATTAATGCATGATTCAAATCAGGACACACAAGTGATCCTCAGATTAAATATTTAAAATATTCAGAACATTATTTTCTAATTCTTCTTCTTTCTAGATATACTCTTGGAGAAACCTGAAGTAGTCAGAATAAATCAAACTGAAACAACAATTTTTGTTTTTTTATTATTCTACCTCATACAATGACTACACTAAACAAATGCTTGCTCTTTATATGATAGCCTATATCACCTTTGATTACAACTCAGTATATTCCTCAGATGTTCAGAACTGACCCTCTTGTGTAAACCCTTCCTGAGAAAAGAGCTGATTAGAAACTCTTTATCATTTTTCTGATTTACTGTTCATGTAAGGAGGAACTTTTCATCATTTTTCTAAGACTTGGTATGCTACTGAATGCTGAGGAACTGCACTCCATTCTTAATTTTATTTTAGCTCAGTAATAAAGACACCTTCAATGGGATTGAATTCTACTATACCTGAATATCATAAGTATCCTCATTCTCCAGGAAGATCCACTGATTTGAAAGAGACTTTTGGAGAAAGAAAAAGCGTAATACAACATAAGCAATGATGAAAGAATCTCACCTGTTTCCAAGTAATCTTTTTTTCTTCATTGCTGTTTAAACACATCTGCTTTTAYGAGCAATTGGGCTGCACACGTTAATAACAAACCAATGACTATTCAAATATATACTTCATCAAGTAAATAAAACACGATTGAAAATATTTCAGTAGATAATATGCCATCTGAGAGCCAGAATTCCTCACCAGTCTGGGAGACATTCAGAGCATTTCCAGTGTCAGTGAGAAACAAAAATTCCCATGGCAGCTCAGGAAGCAGGCTGCCTACAGCAGCACTGCATCCTGAGACCTCAATTCAGAAAAATTGTTTCGCTCCTCCCAGAACTTAAGTCCTCATGCTAACCTTCATTAGTTTCAGATTTGGGTTGGTAAGTCCTTTTAAAGAGCATTCCCTTCTCCATTCCAGTCTTACGCTTATGTAAATCAGAATTTCTGAACATGCCAGAAGATCCTGGGCTGTAAATTCTGTGAATGTAAAAATTGCCAACTGGGATACAAATATTCTATCTGTCTTGTTACCCCCAGTGTATTCAAGCATACTTAACAAGGCTTGCCAGAAGATTCATGCCAAAAGATTGAAGGTCATAACATGMATTTTAGAATTTAAGTTTCTTTCTTTAAGCTGTCTTCCACCCGCTTTGCTCTCATTGCTATAAACATTACTAAGAAATCCATTGGTGACACAAATACGGTGTTCTTCCTTATGTGTGAGTCCAAAAACTTTTTAACACAGAGGAATTAAGAAAATGCAGTTCTGTAAAGGGTCGTTGTATTTTTTACTGTAGACAGTATTAAAGATGTTTTCAGGGATACMTATTTTACAGTTTTCTTAAGAACCKGCAGAACTCTGCAATAAACTTACAAATAGCTAAAACATTGTTCTGAAATACTTTAAATTATGTCAAAAAGTCAGCTTATACTTGATTAGTGGATTAATTAAAGGGAAGAAACAYGTAAGATTAAAAAAAATAGCAACAACCAATACAGAACTGATCCTCTTCCCTTACTCCTGTGCAAAGGTGRAGTAGCATTAATTCATAGCTATATGATTTCTTCACAAGAATAATGAATACAGTGAGAAAACAATATTCTCCGAGACAAATAAGTCTTGCTATTCAATACAAAAGAGTAACAGGGACCTACTTGTTCTTCTGAAAGAGGTATTTGATAAACAGAGAAAACATCCACACAATAGCAGTAACATGCATTCACATGGAGAATCCAGCAGCTTTAACAATTAAGTAACTTATGTTTAGCCAAGATCAGATTTTTAGTGCACTCTTTTGGTGTGAACTGCTGGAAGATCACTGAAAGAAGCAGCACTTCCCTTGAAGCTGATTTGTGAACGGAACAAAAGGATTGAAGTGGAAAACCCTCCTTCCCCACRCTGATTCAACAGAGGTTTAAGATAAAGGATAAGCATGTTTTTAAACAAACCTACAATTTTTCAGTCGAGGAACAAAATATGCTTTTCATGTTCCAGATAGCAGAAGCACCAGCTTTGCTCTGTGGTCAAAGGACTGCCCCTTTTTAATCTCCATTTATTACTGCTGCTGTAAAAAGCAGCATTACTTGCTGACATGTGATATGCATTACAGCTGCTGGATGGTTCTAATACATTTGCAGCACCTGCTATCCTTTCATATTTTAATGTATTCACAATTTGTGAAATAAATCACCAGCAACCACCCATACCCTCCAAGGAGATTTTACTTGATGATAATTATGCAGCTTCATGATCCATGAAATCAAAATTTTCATCAGGAGGCGTGACAAAAGAGAAGTGTGGCCTGAGGTATACTCCAGTGTGAAACATTTATCAGTGTGCTAATTATTACAAAACTTAAACATATCTAAATGAAGCTCTTTTTTTGCTGCTGACATGACTTATAGGAATTTCTGTTTTCTTCTGAGCACAAAAAACTGTAGTGAAACTACATTATTTTAGGCAATGTTATTCTGTTATCCTAGAGAATGTTAATGCTACATTTTCCATTTACAGCTTGTTTCYCTAGCAGGACACAGGTCTTAGAGCAGATAGTTTTGTCGCAGAGACAAAAAACCGAAGGTGAGAGATCACAGCTTTTCTCATTCAGGTCACTTGAAGAGCATTTAAAAAAAAATCATTCAAATACAGCCGAAAAAGATTCAGAATGAAAGCATTAGAGCTACTTTGATCACACCCCTCAACACTAAAGAGGAATTCTTTATTCCCCAGCTATCAGCTATAATCCGCACTGATCGCATTCAGCTGAGTTTCTGTCTCCACAAGGACACAGGGTTTCTCAGGAACCATCCCTGGGCCCCCTCCCTATCCCGTCTATCAGGCCCTCTGGGCTTCTTTCTGCAAGTAACAACAGAAACAATTTTCTTCATAAAGCTTTATCTTTCTATTACTACTACATCAGTAACGTYTACTTCCTTCTTCCCCAAGACCGATTCTCATATGAAAGACCTGCTCTAATATATTGGTCTGTGAACCAACCAGACTACTGATATTAGAAATGTATCAAAGACAGGTTATTAATATTTTTGTTTACTTTCCAAGTTAGTAAGAAACCAATCATTTTATTAGCCATAGTGAGCTCATATATGGAATAAGAGAAAGTCTGCACAGGATTAAAAAATTTTCTTGGATGAGAAATTTCTTCTGGAACAGAAATACTGGAACGGGAATCATAAAACTGTAAACTTCAAAGCATTTGCTGTAAAACAGTAAGTCTTTAATTTTCGCAGAATCACAGAACAGTTGAAGCTGGAAGAGACCTTTAGAGATCACCTAATTCAACTCCCTGCTTAAGCAGGGTCACCTAGAGCACGTTGCCCAGGATTGTGTCTAGACAGCTTTCAAGTATCTCCAAGGATGGAGGCTCCACAACCTCTCTGGGCAATTCACTCCAGTGCTCAGTCACCCTCACAGCAAGAAGCTTTTCCTCATATTCAGACATAATTGCTTGCACTTCAGTTTGTGTCTGTTGCTGCTCATCCTGTCAGTGGGCACCACTAAGAAGAGTCTGGCCCCATCTTCTTGACACCTTCCTTTCAGACACTGACACAATTGCTAAAATCCCCTCTGAACCTTCTCTTCTCCAGCTGAACACTCCCAGCTCTCATAGCCTTTCCTCATAGTAAAGAYGCTCCAGGCCCTTCATCACCTTAGGAGCCCTTCACTGGACTCACTCTGGTAGATCCTTCTCTCTCTTGTACCAGGAAACCCAGCACTAGACCCAGCACTACAGCTGTGGCTTCACCAGAGCTGAAGGCGAAGGATCACCTCCCTCGACCTGGTAATGCTCTTCCTAATGCAACCCACGGTGCCATTGGCCTTCTTGGCCACAATGCCGCATTGCTGGCTCATGGTTAACCTGTTGTTCACCAGGACTCCTAGGCCCTTCTCTGCTGAGCTGCTTTCCAGCTAGTCAGCCCCCAGCCTGTTCTAGTGCATGGGGTTATTCCTTCTCAGAGGCAGGACTTCCCTTTGCCGAACATCATGAGGTTCCTGTCTATTTCTCCAGCCTATGGGGTCCCTCTAAATGGCAACACAGCTCTCCGGGGTATCCGCCAGTCCTCCCAGTTTCATAGCATCAGCAAACTTGCTGAGGGAGCACTCTGTCATTGATGAGTAAGTTGAACAGGATCAGATCTGGCACTGACTCCCCAGGGTGCACTGCTAACATCAGGCCTCCAAACAGGCTTTGGGCCACTGATGACAGCCTTCTGAGCTCTGCCGTTCAGCCAGTTTTCAATCCACCTCCCTGTCTGCTCATCTAACATGTAAAAGTTTGCTCTACTTAACAACCCTTGAAAATACTGTACCAGACAAAAAAAAGGTTGATCTTAGATTTGAAAGTTTGGGTATTTTTCTAATATAAAATCCCAACAATACTAATAGAAATACTCAMCTTTTTCCTTACTTAGGAGCACCTAAGTTAAAAAAAAAATTCTTGGGCTTAAAAACATTCCCTATTTGTTGATTCTCACTGTCTCAACCAAAAATTACAGGAATGCCATCTTCTGCCATTGACATATGGCAATTCCTCTTAATATCACTAACAACATAAAATGAGGAATCATAACTCAAATACCTACGTATCTTGCAAATATTTTTCCATTAATTTTCCATTATTCTATGAGAAGTCATATAAATAGCCTTTCCTTCTTTCACAATCAAAATGAAAAATATGACAGTCTTTCTGTGCCCTGCCTGACYGCGATACTTGCAACTTCTGTGATGCAATCAGGAGAGACTCTACTCACAACCCATTCACAGTGTATGTTCCTTACTTAAATCTGAAGGTAATAGATGTGAAGTTAAGGTATGTCATGAAGGCCACAGAAGAAGCAGTGAACTAAATAAATACCTTTCAAATAGGAACATAACCATAAAAGGAAATGAAATAAAATTATGTGGAAAACCCATGAGTGAGCCCAGTCTATGGTGATCTCTCCTGCATATAAGGCTGTTCTTAATACACTGCTACAGTCAATGGTACAGTCTAGTCCTCACCATAGACAGCCAAGGAAAACGTTTCTGCTCTACTGAGAGCTCTCAGAATCCCCTAACTGCTTTTTAAATGTTTTCTCACATACTTCTTTGTATTCGTAAAGAGGTCAAGCTGACCATTATATCCTTATGGCAGCGTTGCATCGTATGAGCTAAATACCACTACACTGAAATACTGACTACTCTGACCCCTGGCTAAGGAATTCTGAGTAGCCAATGAGAAAGAGAATGGAAACAAGACAGCTCAGAAAACAGCTTGCAAATGTAAATAAKAATCAAAAGAAGAAAAGGCATGATTTCCTACTTTGTGAGGCTGCAGAAATACACACCTTGCTCCAAAGGTGCTGGAAAGTCAAGCTAYAGCTGGAATTAGAGTTTTCAAATACAAATGTAATACGACCTCTTGTTTGCTGTTTAGCAACACAAGTCATTTACATATTTTTATTGGAAAATAAAATTACAACACAATACATAATTTTAACCCTAAGTAAAGAAGTTTTTACTTAGGTGATATTTTACACTCTTATTCAATCTCAATCAACTATTTGGATAATTAGAGCTGTACAGTATCACTAAAACCTGTTTGTTTCAGATTCTGGAGGAATCTGGTACTTGCTTGTGAACGTAGACAAACAGCATTGGCAGTAGATCACCTTTAGGTCCCCAGGCGCTGGCCATCACCTCCCAACTGCCAGTACAGCTGAAGCTGAGTGGTTTTTCGCCCATGCTGTTCTGGTATTTAGCCCCTCCAAGACGGACTGCCAATTGTAGTAGGCTGTGCCAAACTGTGTGGGGGTTTTATGAGACATCTAAATTTCCTCTGGAGACTGCAACAAACTGACCAAGTTTATTCTGACGCCATAGGCAGACTCCCAAGCAAGAAGTAGGTACTTCAGGGTGGAGCTCCATGAGACAGCAGAGCTGATCTAGCTGAGGGCTTCTGTGCCCAACCACCCCTTCACACTAGCTCTGATGGCCCCTTGACTCCTATGCAAGCTCCACCAGCTCAGCAAAGCAACAGAAAACCTTTTTCCCTGAATTTGGTCAGTCTTCTTCTAGGACAGTGAGCAAAATGGGCTTGTCTCAGCCCATCTCACAGAACTGCCATAATCTCCACTGTAACACTGCTATTCAACTGCTGTAGTATATGTCCCACGGGAGTGATGCAGGCAATACCAAGTGACTTCAGGCATATGGTTCGTATCTTTCAGGTATTTTGTTAGTGTGGTCACTGCAATGATGGGGAAACAGTTGGTCACCAGATCATGAGGTCTTTTCTCACTGGTATTGGGACATAACCACCTGCCRTGCCAAGATGCTCTGACCATGGCGATATGAAGCTCACATGTGCGCCCACCTGCTGTCAGGACTGAAGTCCATCCAAACAAAGACAAAATGGATGCCTCCTTATCTTTGACAAACACTGCATTTAAAGTTGAGATAAGGTTTCCATTTTAAAACTAGTTTTTAGTCACAGATAATATTCCTTTCAACYCTTTCTCACTTCGTATGTCTATTTTTTATAAGACAACTCCAAATGCTTTTGTATAGCTTTTCAAAAGGCTGCACAGATATTTCATATTTTTRTAGGTATTCAAATTCCCTTCTTCCATATATCTGTCAGTAGCTGAAATATGCTTTTTGAAAAATCTTTGATCTCTTAAATTCCCAGGAAAGCATCATTATCATTTCTTCTACAAACTGTTCTCCATCTTACATGCATTTTATAAAAAAGTAGCAGCAAAAGCAACTAGAGAATAAAGAGAAGAAAAGAGAAAAACTGAAAAATCAGCCTTTCATCACCAATACTTCTGTAATGCACAGTGTACTCATAGTGAATGATACAATATAACAACCAGAAACATCAGAAGAGCATTCTCTAAAAGGTTTCAGGTACTCTTAGCAGCAGCGTGTAGGAAAAGCAAAAGCACCCCGTAGTGACAGTTTGTTTGATGCAAAAGGTGGTCCTCCAGCCACCYTACCTAAAGGTCACTTAAAAACAGAAGTCCTCTTGTAAAACAAGCTAATGTGCTCTTAAAAATGGTTTGCTGAATACTTTTCTTCTCCGATGATTGYCACTCCCTATTATCTGGAAATTGACTCCCTCTCCATTTTTCCCTATTCTTCAAACGCTTTCTATAACCACCTCTCTGTCAGCAAACCACCTGTCCACTATTCACTTTGACAGGTAGGGCTGTTCATCTAAGACCCACCATCATGATTCTAGCGTATGAGCAACCAGTTTTCAAACAGGAGAGCAGAAATTGTGAACATTGAGAGATTGTGGCACAACGTTAATGTCAGCAGTCAAGGACTACTAAGGCCAACCCTGCGCCTCGCACAAAGCCCCTGGGCAGCCACCAGGAGACAATGAGGATGACTCGGAGGACAGAKCCTGCTTTGTTTTTGTAAGTGTTCACAGCTTTATTTGTGAAACTCATCTGATGAGAAGTCATGACATACAAAATCGTTTTGGGGAAACACGGCAACTACACACAGAAACAACATTCAAATGCTCACGTTAGTTCTTTTCCGTATTGGCCTGYCACTCTCGTTAGCCACTGCCAGTTAAGGGGCTCCAAATATATTTTGTGCCCTCTCTGAGATTGACACGTATTTGATATGTCCAGTGACTCATACAATGATCCAATATGGAGAACTGAAGCAAGTCAACCACGTAGSTGAGAAAAATAGATTAAAAAGGGGAAGAGGGGAACATAAATCTCTCTGTTTTGAAAGTTATTTCCTTAAAGAGATACACACTTTAAAAACTAGCTGTCGGCCCCAGCAGCATTTCACCCCTCACTCCTGTGGCTGGAGGGAGTTCAGCTCTTGGTTGTAGGGTTACCCCCTGAGGACCCATTTCTTTGGTGTGGGCAGAGCATGCCACTGCACTGCACCACTGAACAGTAGCAATTGCTTCTGCTAAGCCTTTTTCACCTATGTCTGCAAGATTTATTACTAGCTATTTCTATTTCATACAGTCCAGGGCAGCTTGGACACATATTAATACTGCATTTGAGGGAGAGGATGGGGATGGGAAGCTTACAGGAAGGTTGGTAGTGAGGAGGATCTCGAGGTCAACCCTAAATACCAATACAGATAATACCAKGAGGACTATATGCATCTCTTATTCTGCTCCTCAATATTTATGATAGCTTTTGTGAGTAACAGCATTAGTAGGATAAACTTGCAAATTAATGAAACTTCAGCTTGTTTCATATTAGGAGTTTTTCTTCAACTATAAAAGCTTGTACTGTAGAAGTACAACTATTCAAGAGAAAAATCTACTATGAAAATCTGGACAAGTGTTAGGATTGGAAGCGTGGTTCACATAAGTCTCTTTTAAATGTTGCTCTAACAAGGAAACTTGACTTTTTAAAACTAACTTAGGATAGTTTGGTATGCTTAAACCATAGCTTAAGCAAGACTATGGCTTGCTTAGATTCCAACTGTGCTGTCTTTACATCAGCAAAGAATTCTGGGGAGGAGGTTGTTTTGTAAGGGGTAATTCTGGGTTTTCGTTGAATTGATTTTCCACTTTTTTCTGGCAAAGTGTATGTTTTTCATTTTTTCCCCAGACCACATAAGCAAATATCCTGCCAACTTTAATTCCCACATTTTTCTTTTTGGTGGACTCTTTCGGCTGGACTGATTTGCCTGTTTTTTCTGCCAGCAATGTATTCAGCTCTTCTTCCTGGCATCTTAGCAAGTGAAGTAGCAGCTAACAAAACAGCGTCTTCTGCTAGCTGTCTACATTTTCCACTTAGCACAGGCATAAATTATTCATTCATATATATACTTTTGTTGGCATTAACATAGCAGAGGTGATCAACTCTGCCCACAACACCATTATTTGTATGTGACAAACATAAAATCCATTTGCAGATCATTATTTTTTAATTTATAAAAACATACACTTAAATATTTGCTCATTGTACATTATTCTCTTCTTTTATCAGACATTGTATTATCAATTTATAAAAGACCAATTTTACTAATTAGAATGGAACTTCATCATCATTATGACCTTCTCATATCCTTCTCTTTCATCACTTTTGCATTTTTCATCTCAGATCTTCCTAGGATGGGAAATAAAAAAAAAAAAAAAAAAAGGAAAGAATTTATAAAAAAAAAAAAAAAAAAAAAAGAGAGAGAGAGAGAGAGACTGCCTGCCAGCTGGAGGAAATGTATAAACATTAAATAACAGTCCTGTTATAGAGGGCACAGATCCAGGGAAGATCAAAAATACAGAACCATTAAACTCCAATCGAGAATGAATCTCTCTGGCAACCAACAGCACTGACACAGTACGAGACAGTACATCTGTTAATTCTGTTTACTAACATCTTTTCATAAATTAACCTGGAAAATTAGTTTGCTCGGATGATGACCCTTACTAAAATCAATTAAGGATGGGATATTTTCAGTTCTGCAAATGCAGAACAGGAAATATTCTCCACTGCACTGATTTCTCAACTCTCACTAAGACTGAGTGGCTGGATGCTAGTCAGCAGATGCTTGTGAGGAAAGCAGTGAGTTAACAGATAAAGCCAGCAATTTATGCTCACAAAAGGTAATTCTGGAGCACAAACAGCTATTCAGCTACAGATCCCTGTCTCAGCCTSGTGACTACGACGATGAAGTTAACGGGCTGGCAGCGTACCATGAAGTAAGTTATCACTGGCAGGAGTGGTCACATACGGTAACAGGCACACCCCCCTGCCTGAACGTGGCAGACGGTGAACTTTGGGCTGCTGCTGGGCCAGTGARGAAATGTTGCTGCCTTAATTGAAACAGAAAAATGAGTACCTCCAGAAGCCATTGAGCATTGAGTCCATCCTTTTTTTTTAAGGAAGAAATAAGTTTATCTTGACTACAGCTGTCAAATATTTCTCCATTCTGTTCATAAAAATGTTCATATGCTCTCTAACTCATATCAGTGCTTTACTACTCCTACAGTTAGAAATTCTTTACTAATCTCTGATGTGAAAACACCTCCCAGTAACTTAAGACAACTCCTTTTTGTCTTAAGTTTAATGAATGCAATGAATAACTGAAGCACATCCTCTTTATAACACATTTTTACTCATCTGAAGATTTATATTTCTACACAGTATTTCCTCCTTAAGTTGCTCTTCTGGACTCTCTCCAACTTCTTAGAACATCTTTGTCTTTTTAAGTTAAATGTTCTGCGTTATCCAGGTGTAACTGGGTTAGGAAATCTGCAGGCTGAAGAATGTCAGAAGCTGGGAAGATATTGGAATGGAAGTAACACTATGTTTCCCCATGTCCAATAGTGTTTCCCTAGCATACAGGGAAGCTGTACCCTCTTTCTAGTTGGGCTACTGGTGCCTATGTCAGACCTGGTACAAGTGGTTCTTATGCTCAGTTCTCAAAAAGGGCTGAGAGCAGAAAGTTCTCAGAGTTACAGAGGACACTAGATGTCATTCACACAGATGTCATGAGATTTAAATTATTCAAAATGTTACATAGATGTTGCAATACAGAAAGCCTATTTTTATAACAGAAATTTCTATAGTTTCACATTTTTCTCACGTCTTCCTTCCTAGGTCGAACGTCCTCTTTCCCTTAAGACCTGACTGCACATACAGAAATTATGCTCAGTGGATTTTAGCAAAAACCTCAAACTCTCATATACTAACAGAAACATATTTAAGTTCTATTAATACCACAACAACCTGAAACTAGCATTATAATGACTTTTTAGTAAAGCTTCTCAAAGAAATAGTTTTAATGACATGGACGATAAAAAGGGCTGACTAAAGTATCAGAGAATGTTAAAGATGTAACTAGAGAGAAACAATCCGTCAGCCAAAAGGAAATTAATTGCATTTGCAATGAGCATTAAATATTAATGCTACTATCTTAGACATGTCATCAAAACAGAGACAGAACAAACAGGAGGGATCGTTCCATTTGCACATACTGTTACAGAAGTTCATGTGACACAAATTAGGGTAGAAAATTCTTAACTTCTTCATAAAAAAGCTAAAGAAAAAAAAATATGTACATGGAAGAGGGAAGACATGTTACAATAAATCTCAAAAAGCCCCTCACTGCAGGCTTCAGAAAATGTCTCTTTTTACTATTAAGCTTCTCTCACCAACAGATACAGTACAACTCTTACCAAAGAAAATGAACACTGAGTAGCTGATGTATCTTAAAAATTTGATTTCCACACACTGCTCAGTTATAGCTTAAACTTACTACTCTTGTGAATTCCAGTGATACAGTTTCCTGCCACTGATGCTAAAGGGAGAAGGACTGCACCCAACAGCTTGTGACAYACACTGGAAATAATCCAGTGACATTAATGACACTGTCCAGGAATACAGACAAATCACTTCTTACCTCCTACTAAAAAATGAAAATGTGTACAATCATCACCATATAAAGAGGTTATAAATTTCTTTGCTTTTGCTCATTTCTTAAATTGGATGATAAATCATCAAAGCACAGTATTGGTCAAACAGAAAAACTAACAGGCTTCCTCAGAGCACCAAGGCCTAAATGTCTTCTACCTACCACACTTACAGTAGCACTCTACTACAACCCTCTCTTGAATGCTGAGAAAAGAGTTAAACATGCACTGTGTATTATATTCCGTTTTCTTACTAGATTTCTGCCCAGTGTCTAAAGACTTCAAATCTGTTCCTTCACCTCTCAATAAAAAGATCCACAGAAGCCTCAGTCATTCATTGCATTCATTGTGAAGAGAAGAAAAGCGTGCTACTTTCGCATGTGGCTTCCCTGCTACTGCAACTAGGGGTGATTTTTATTATACTGACTCTATTCAATTTCCCTTTCTATAGTGTTCCCTCTGCTGAACAGCTCTAGTGCTTTCCTGGGAAATTACTAATATTTTGCATTATTTGTAGCAGAGCCATTCTGAGTAACAGAAATAAAACAGAACATACTGATTTCACTCTTCAGTTTGTACTGGCAGCTTCATGTATAGACAACTTCAAGTGTTTAAGCACTATGAAAGACAAACTTCTAAAACTACAGGATTCTGAGGTATAATAAATTTTGCCTCTTATGTTTTTGAACCTTGAAAAACAGAAACATCTCCCTCTCCCCACATTTAGATTCTTTCAGTCACTTCATTCCAGGAGCTGGGCTTCAAAAAAACCAGCAAATAACAAGATCAGGTATAATCTCATGGAAGTTAATAACTCTGCCTGAAGGTGGGGAGGAAAGCAAAAAAATCTGCTTTTCTCTTTCTCAGAGATGTCATCTCCTTGGATTACATTCTGAGAGTTTTTTTCTATTTTTCTTCCCTCCAACCATTGATGTGTAGGGCTTTTTCTTTTCTTTTTTCTTTTTTCTTTTAAGAGAAAAGAAAGTTAATTTCTGAAAAAATCAAATTTAGCAAAACATATTCACCATGGAAAGTTTGCTACTTGCCACTGGTTAGAGGATTTTTCCCTAAGAAAAAGGAAATTACTCTTGACAAACTTAGTTATGAACAGTGGCTGGCTTTGCTTGGATCAGRGTTCATAGGAAAAAGTTGTGTTCAAGGCAACCTGATGAGACTGTGTTTCAAAAACTCACAGAGCAGCAGGCAGCTTTGCTGAAACAATGCAGTCCATTTGCAGAGCCCTCAGCAATAACTAATCATCAATACACCTTTGTTGTTTTTTGTTTGTTTTTATGTATAGCAACTATAATTACAAGGGATAAAGGAGCTTTGAAAATCCTAGTCAACAAGGAAAAGGAAAAGAACACTTAGAATAAAAATAAATGAAACATTGCTTTCCTTCAAAAATTTTCCCCAAGTTAAAACATTTTATGGACTCAACTGATGTAGAAGCTTTACTGCTTATTCTGAGAGATAGAATTAAATTTTYATTTAAGACAGGCCTTCACTGCCTCTTGTGATAGCTCATGATCATGCAACATCATCAGTCAACACGTCTGAGTGTCGCACATGATTTTTGAATGAAGTTACTTGAACTCAAATAGTCACCTTAAGAAAAAAATCAAAGCACTTGAAACAGTTGGTATCTGTCTCATTCCCTCTCATTTCTTTCTTTAAAAAGGGGAGGAGGGAGGAAATTATTAGAAAGAAAGGAAAATGAGTTCCTGGCAGCAATACAATTTCTTACTTGACTGAATATAAGGAAAYGATGGCCTCATGGCCCAAAACCCCACTCAGTGTCAAGACATACAGGTTTGTAGTTCATCACAATCTGTTCCCTCAGGTTTTTCTGGCAATGTTGTTTCAGCAACTTACTTAAAACTGCCTTTTGCTTTTTCAATTCAGGCAAAATACACCAGAAAAAGCCTGAAGGAATCAGGTCACACACAACTTTCTGAAGAACTCTCAGTGACTATCAGTATCCCTCAGACGCCTGGGGTTTTTTCCATTGCATTTCCATTTCATTAAGGTGCCAAGACACCTCAGAACCTGTGACTTGAATCAGTCCTTGTCTCAGGGCACCRAAGTCATTATTCTTCTCAAAGCTACTGTGATAAACAACAAAACTTGCCAGTTGCTCTTTTGATGGTAATTGCTTATTGGTCTGGCAGCGAAGCCAATCCACCACCTCATTGTCTGATGTTCCTAATCCTTTCATATCCCACTGGGAAAAAAAGAGAAGGGAGGACACTTAATACCAGCCTGGAGCCTCCATACTAAAAAGTTCATTTCATTGAAACTATTAGAATGCTGAGAGCCTCATTATACAAGTTTCACTCTTGAAAAAAAGAAAACCCTCTTAAAAAAATGCCCAAACATCTGCAGCAATATCCTTTATGTCAAATTGGAAAATCTGATTTCTGGAATATTTGACACCTGAAGAACACTCCTGTGGCAAAGCACACCCATCATTTGCCAGGCAGGGCCAGGCAACTGGAGAGAACATCCAAATCCAGTTGCCAACAAAAACCTATGGCGTTTGGTATCCATTTAAAAGTTGTTTTGTAGAAACACAAATGCATATTTCTACCTCACAGGAGCATATTCAACCAAACAAAGCAAGACTAGGCAGCCAACATCTGTTTGTTGGGAAATTATTCCCCAGTTCAGATCTGTTCATTCTGTAATGAGACAGAAACAAAGAACTAAATTTGCAYGTCTGTGCCTCTTTTTCACTATCATACAAAGGATTCTCTCCTTTATTTACATTTGTTTAGTCAGTCAAGAATTATAGTCAATCTTATTTTCAAATGAAAAACGTTATACTATTCTCTTAGCATATACAGCTTTGCACTCACAATATTGTAAACATAAGACAAATTTTAAGTATCTTTCATTTAACTGATTCACTACTAACACTATATAGTCTTAATCTAACAAAAGCAGCATGTAGATACTTGATGTTACAGAAGCAGAGAAACCAATGCAGGTCCTTTCTCTWATGCTCATGAGAGAGGCAGAGAGTGCTGATAACTGGAGGTGCACACGCAGGGTTGTCCCATATAAGGAAAAAGTTACTGTGCAGACAACTTCTTTTACACTGAGGGTAAAGAGCAAGTGCTCTAAAACGGGAAGAAGTGCTGCTCTGAGGGCAAGTCAGATCAAAGGCCCTCGATGCCCCTGAATCTCACATGATAATGACATTTATTGTTGATCAGATGTCCCTACTGTGACTGTTGACCACAATCCCTTAAATAAAAGCAGTCTTTACTTTCTTACGAATTCCCTCATTTGATCAGAAAAACCTGAACAAATGATACCGCCATCCTGGAAAACACTGTGATCCCTGCGCTGAGGGCTTAGATCTGAAACTTCTCCCTCCCCTCAGCAAGACCCCTTCTTCTCTCCTCCTTCCAGCTCTCTAGCTCCATCTCGTCCTTCTTGATTCAAAATCTAGTAATATCCTAACTTGAAAGGTGATATTATGAAATTAAGCAGAGCAGGCATCTGAGGCRTGCCAAGGTTTAGTAATAACCAAAACCTTAAAGACATGGTCAGACATTAGCCAAACAGATGGTACTAGCATAGAGGTTGCTACGCAGGAAATAGTAGTTTCGTTTAGCCTGAGCAGRAAAAAAAAAACATATTGGCTTTAGCATTTCAAAGAAACCTCTGCAGTGACCTTTCAGCACACACATCTGCTTGAAAGGCTGCGTGCTTACGCAGATGAACAGCTATGCAGGAGCCATGAAGGCAGCCATGCAAGAAGCTGGGGAGGCTCTGCAGGTGCTGCCTGACCCGTTGGACTGGAAAGTACTTCCTAGCTCCCAGGTGTGGACATGCACCTCAGCTGCATCCCAAGACACACTCAGACACCTTTCCCAGTGTGTGCCCGGACATGAGGGAGCAGAGGCCTGGGTGCTGGCCACAAGCAGTACATCAGGCCCCTGAGTCCAAGTGATCCTGGCACAAGGACTCAGTAGTGTATTTCAAGTCTTCAGCCTGGAAAAAGCCTTAAGAAGGCTTCTTTTCTTCAGAAGGGAAGAAAATCTAGAAATAGGATAAACTATGTCTTGAGTATGGCTGGGCACCAAATATCCCTTTTCTTCTGCAACAAGCTGTATCTCTGCTTTCACTTGATTTCATCAACTACTTTATYGTCTTAAAACTACATAGTTTACAAGTGTGATTCAGCATTCTGGAGTCAACAGAGGAGTCCCCACTGCCTCCAAAAATACATTTTAGGAAAGTATCTGGTTAATGACACACACAGTTTAAGCTAATGATAATGAGACAAATAAATAGCTCAGAATACATTCAGGGTATAACAGTACTATTTTAACACTGCATAGTAACTTGAATGTGTCAGCAGTGAAYGTGTCAGACAGCTAAAGCACAAGACAGACAAAACCACTTTTGTGAAAACACTGCTATCTCTTACCACGTTACCCACATCCCACAGGCCAGGTGATTCTGCCGACTGAGGATACTGGAATCTTCACTTCAATTCCACCTTCTGAAAGCTTTAGCTTTGCTTCGCCAAATAAGTTTTAGAGATCAGGATTTCCGTTTATTTCACTTTGCTGGCAGTGCTGACAGCCAGAAAACTAATGTATATACCACAAAACGAAAGAGGAAGAAGAATGACAGACAGGAAATAAAATGGGCTAACAAATACAGTTTCATTCTTAGAAGTTGTCAGTTCCTACAGGCTTTGACATCTACAGCATGAAATGAATGTCTGATTACTYGAAATTACATTATAACACCACAATCTGAACACATTCAATATACTGGCAGTAAGGGAGAGGTGTCTCTCCCTGCCCTTCCTCTGTAAAGGAGACTAAAAGGCTCTGCAATTTCCTTCCCCACCACACTACCAATATAATAGCTCTGATTTAATATGGTTAGAGCATAAAATGACCAGGAAAAAAACAAAACAGGTCTACTCCTAGCGAGGAGTGCATTTATAGGAAGGCATTTAGTAGGATTTTCCAGGGAAAGGCTACTATGATTTCATTAGACAAAATTTCAAACCTTACTAAATTAAACATGAATACAATACAAAACATTTCAGAGAAGTAAGACTTCTACTTCTAAACATATATATGACTGCATTTTTTAAAACAGATTGTTTGCTGGTCAATGTCACACCTATGTTTAGCTCAGAAATAATAAAATTCAAGAAGTAATTCTAATCATGTCAATTGGAACATATATAAAACAYGATGTTAAAAATAAATTTTAAAARGTATGCAATAAAAAAGGAAATTAGAGGAGTTCTGGATGACAATAAATCTGTAATTCTAAAAATCACTCTGTTCCAATTTTAGACACATAAAAAGAAAAATCAATCAACAGTTTTACTTGATGATTACTAGAGCACAGAACACTCTAGCTTCGTAATACATAAAATGTTAGACTAYGAATTTAACATCACACAGAAAGATTTCATAGGTTTTGTTGCCAATAGCCTACATTCTAGTTGACGGTGGTTATTTGTGGACTAATTATCATAAGCCATCACTTATTGGGAGCTATTTAACCCCATCATCGTTTCTTTAGAGGTGTCCTTCTGCTGCAGTCTCTAAGTCAGGTACATGTTAAATAGATGAAGAGAACTGAAGATATGCATACCCATTCAGAACTTAGCAAAATCATCAAAACATCTGAAGCTCATCCATTCTGAAAGTACTGCATATTAAACATAATAGATCACTACTTCTTGGGAATTATGTACAAAAAATGTTTCAAAACACAATATTCAGGATTTTACATGTCTGTTATATTGCTACATTTATTAATAACTCTGTAAAACTGGACATTCATCACAACTATCATGGAAAGTTGTAGATTCTTTTCATACTTCAAATATGTTTCTGATTCAGCATTTTCAGATAGATTTGAACATAGTGAGTATGGTAATAACAATTAAGAACCTCCATGCCAGTCTGGAAATAATACAAATTAAACTGATTGGCAGAGCTGACAGACATGTAAGACAGCAGCAGCCTAACCACTATGTAGTACACAACCAAGAACATTCAGTTGCTTTAATGTCAAGATACAATACATTGAACTGAAGGCATTGATCTATAAAAGTAATCATCTTATTTAAATCASCCAATAGTAGAATTCATCTACAAGCATGCAATTACAAAGTTTGACTTTGAGTTACTCAGGTAAGTCGCTAATTTGAGAAACTCAGTATGTATCACATGCACACGAGTAAGTTGCACACTCCCAGGTAAATCTCTCTTTGTCTAAGGAGAGAGAGCTTAAGTTGGAGAGACTGACAAGCAAAATAATGTTCATCACTAATTCAGGGATAAAACAACTCCTAGCTAGCACACGAAATACAAATATATACCTCAAATAATAAAAATATTTTATATACCTCTACCACTCCAGACAGCTTGCTGGCCTTACGACAGAAGCTCTACATGAATCTCCCCTTTTTCCTGGTCCCTCAAACACAGTGTCTCCATCACCTTCCAGCATCCCTCGTGTCCCCCCCGTCACAAGCCAGTCTTAGCAGACAATAGCTCCCCTGCTGCAGTGCCAGGGCCTGCCCAGCCTTGCACCAGGCCCTGGGCATTCGCAGCACAAGGACTGTGGGAACAAAACACTTTTGAAGGCACTGTCCTGCCCATCAGAGATTTTCTGAGASAGAGTTCTTGCCGCGGTATTTAGTAGTCTTTGATGGCCGTATTTGCTCTTTCTGGATACATATAAACTTCTATTATCCACAACTTTCTCCAGCCTAAGACTTCCACAGCTTAATTATACATTGTCCAAATCATCTTGTCTCTCTTTTCTCTATTGGATCTGGATACCACTCCTTCTAGTTGACATCTTCTAGTTCTTGTACAGAAACAGACTGTGAGGAATGATTCCTTACACAGCTTTTCCATGTCTTCTGCAAAGCTATCTTTTAGTATATCCTCTCTCCTAGTTTTTTCTTCTCCATCTGAAGAGTCCTAATCTACTTAGCCATTCCTTGTATGGAAACTATTTCGTATTTTCCTCACTGCTGTTACCCATTTCTGAGTATTTTCCCAGTTCTTCCATACCATCTTTGAGAATGGGAGGTCATAAACGTTCGAAGTCAAATGCAGCTACACTACAGATTTATACACGTCATTCTCTGTTTTGTTCTCTATTGCTTTTGATCTGCCTTTTTGACTGAGAATTGACCTGATGCTATCATAGAACTATCCACTATACACACAAGATCTCATTCCTGACTGATAACAGGCAGCTATTCCATCATTTTCCACATGAAATGAGGATTATATCCCCCTCTGCCAATCACTTTCCTGCCTTTGCTGAAGGAAAAGCTGGCTTTAACCTTTGGCTACACAAAAATGCTCCTCTGTTCTTGTTTCAATCTCCAAAACACACTTTGAAAAGATAACATGAATGTACCCTCTTCCTTTATCCAGTTTCTTTGGCCTTAGAAGGCCAGCATCAATATATTAGAGTCTTTGTTCTGTATTTGGGATTTTCCACCCTACAAACACCAATTTACTGCAAAGAAGCTGGAGAAAACTAGCTCCCCAGGTTATCACAACACTTACAAAACCACCACCATCACTAAAAAAAAACCTCAAAAGAGTTATTTTGTATTCTTTGTATTCATAAAGGCACCGTAAACAAACTCGGCATAAATCATCATAAAAATGAAGAATTGTGTTTCTCAACTTGGGTTAGTAGAGATAGGTCCTTAAGTAAGAATTATGAATTATTTCAATTGCTATGAATACAAATGTCTTAACTATCACATCCTGCTTATTGGTGGTGTTAAGAACCTGTCCTGTTTCTTGGCCTCTAATTTCTTTATTAGTTGCTTAACATTTGCAACAGCCAGAAATATTCAGGCACATAGAACATCAGAAAACTGCCTCAAAATACATGTCAATTTTTTACATTCTGAAGCAAAATATTGTGGTTATCCTGTATCTTGCCTCCTTATGAAGGAATGCAATACAGAATGATATAATTAAAAACATAATATTAATAAAATTCCAATCTTTTTATCTTTGTTTTTAATGTAAGAATTTATTATGAATTACATCAGAGATTTTAATGCTGCTGTTTTCACCAATTGTATATTATTTACTATGTGTAACTGACTCAAATTAATAAAGGAAAATAGATTAGTAAGATGCTTTTCCTGGCCCTCACATAATTGCATAATGCTGCAACATTTGAAGAGCAAACTCCGCAGGGGAACAGTAAAAAGTATTGGTTTGGAATTTAAAGTCATTAAAACTTAAATGTCAGCYGTGAAAGCATTTCCATTAATATTACATTTTATAAGTTGCTTAATCAGTCCATCCTCCAACTGAGGTCTGAATTATCTTTAACTTTGTGGTTCTATAAATTATTAATAGAGAATGGGAAAATCTAAGTGAAAGAGAAGTTTGCCTGGTGCTTTAGAGCATACACTTTAGATGAGCAGTTGCAAAAATATGAGATAAATTTTGCTGTGAAGAGTTAATGCAGGAAAAGGGAACAGCTGGAGACTATTAAAAGCACTCATTAGAGGGAAGAAAAAGAAAACTGTTCTAATTGGGTCAGCTGACAGGTGGCTACGCTTGAGAAGTGCCCTCCCAGCATCCTGAATGGTGGCGCTGGATATTGATGCTACTGTGTGAGCTTCAGATGAGATTTACAGCTGCAAATCTGCACTTCAGCTCAGGGCATACTRGAGGACGTCAAAAGAACTTAACATATCATTTCAGCACCAAAGTATAATACAGGGAGTAAAATGACTACTCTGTGTATGAGGGGTAAGTTAGGGAAACTTGCAGAAAGGGTGCTTAAAATATCTAGTCTCTTAACTAAAACTCAGTATCCAGTAACTGAAAGCGTTTCCCTCCCCCCCCCCCTTTTTTTTAACTCCCAAATAACTGGTATGCACTGTATGTACATAGGCAGATCATTTTAATCTTTCCTGCCTCAGTTCTCCAACCTAAACAATTTTASTCATGCTTTCAGACCCTTCAAAAAGGTCCAGGGTTCAATCAGCTGTTGAGTGCAGCCTCTTTGGAGTTCCTCAGTAGAAAAATAGCATACAGAAAAGCAACTTAAAAAAATAAACCTGAGGGCAGGCAAATCTCTCCCTACCCTTCATATACAGAAACACACACATGAGAGCAAAAGTAGAGAGCAGGAGCCTCTGCTTTCAGTTCAGTACCCTGATCTCTCCTGAAGGCCATGTCCCTGGCAAATTGAAATCCTCAAGAACACACCTAAAACATAGAAAATAATACAGCTAGAATTGACCTGCATTTTCTGAAATTTACAGATTTTGTTACCTACATAATTTGACTATATCTTCCACTTTTCAATTAAAACCCATCAGAAGACCTCATTCTAACAATGTAAAAACACATTCTAAAAAGTTACCTGTGCACTTAATTCAAARCACAAACTAGAGATAGCCTGAAGGAGAAAGTTCAATGTGTTATTATAACTGAAAATGCAAAATAAAATTAGTCATCATTAAATATTTTTATTATCCAAATAAAAAATAAGAACTAAGATGATGAGTTGCCATGAAAATACCAAAGCTATTGGTAATGCATTATTTTTCATTGTAGATAGAAATTTTAGGAAATAAATAACAGAATTACTTAGACATAGTGAATGTCTTTATGTTAATGAAAACCAATGCAGTTAATCCAAGTGAATTCTCAAAATTAAGGAATACAAAAAAATTGATGGATGAATTTAACTATTCAGTATTTTCAATACTTTTGCTTAAATTATATGGAAAAACCTCAACAACATAATGATTCAAATATTTAGTATGAAAAGCCAACCTTTGCCACAGGAACTCTCCTAGATCCTGTGACTAGAAAGTTTCCTGACATCCTTTGAATTTTACTTTGCTCCTTTGTGGTGATCCTACTGCACTTTTTACAATGATCTAAGTATTTATATTTAATTTAAAAGAAAAAAAGAGAGATCATCCTTTATGAGATTATGCGCATAAGTAACCTTTAGCATAACTGAGACTGAATATGGTTAGAATATTATCATTCTTTTTTGACAAGAAAAGCATATTTACTTTCAGAGATGAAACTGAAAGACTATGCTGAACCTGACAGAGGTATGGTGCAGGCTTAAACACTAACTATAAAGAAAGTCTGATATGTTCTCTAGGTAGGTGACAAATTTTTCATTTACTAAACTCTTTTTCACACAAAACCTCTTTCTTCTGGTAAATAAGGCTCAATGATGTTTAGATCTTGTGGCTGACAGGAGCCATGCTACTATATCCAGTGGAGTGACTCTAGAATTAATAGAGATCAGAATCATCCACAGCTAAATTTCCTGAAAATCAGCCAACAATTCAAAGCTCATACTGCTTCACACCTTCATTCAACCTCAGCAGTCATAGATCAAAGTTTAA
This sequence comes from Rhea americana, assembly GCF_003343005.1. Lineage (NCBI taxonomy): Eukaryota > Metazoa > Chordata > Aves > Rheiformes > Rheidae > Rhea > Rhea americana. The sequence goes on along the minus strand of NW_028185128.1, from coordinate 2,189,378 downwards.
GCACACATTAAAGAAAGATGAAAAATGCTACACATTTTTTGCATTTGATGTCTCACACTGCAGTTATAACAAATTATTAACTAATTACTAACAGGCCACCTGGAAAGGACAGTTTTAATGCAAAGCTTTCAAATATTTATGGTAGTCACACTCTAATCAGGAGTGCTTCTTACCTTCTGAACTTTCAAGCCTTAAACTAAATCAACTGGTATATATTTTTCTTTTGCTTAGTAAGAACAGCTGTTACAGCTCTACTGATAATGTGGTATTTGCTTTACTGAAGTGTGTTTAACCTAAGAACTTCAGTTCAGCCTGCTATATATACACTAGGATGCATTTAAATTCACTATCATGAATTTTTCTCAAGTTATGTGAGCAAAAGGTAGGGCAACCTTTGCATGAGWGTGCTTGATACTATCTGAAGTGGCTGCTGTTGTTCCAGACCCTTACTCTCTRCACAATAAACCACTCTTTGATTTGGAGAAGCTTGGAAGCAATCTGTTTAGGTGACTAACAGTAACTCACTTCAGCAGAGCGGGTGCCCCTTCCAGGTCAAGGCAAGGAACTGCCTAATCTGGGTGGAAGGTCTCACACTGCAGCAGCTGCCTGTACCATATCTGACTTGTGAACAAAGGACTTGTTTTCTCTCTTGGCTTTGAATAAATTTTGGTAAACACTGACATTTAACAAAACATTTAAAACGACTTATCTGAGTCTTGAATGAATGGTTGTTTTCTCTGGAACAGAGTCAAAGCCTGAAGCTCTACTCAGAGAAAATTTCAAATGATCAGTGCACAGGTGGAAATCTCCATCTGTTTCTGATATTTGCAATGTCAGCAGTTCAGATTTTCAAAGTTAAAAAATAGCACTCAAAGACCTACAAAACCTCAAGGGTTTTTTTTTTTCACCCTCTTTTTTTTCACCCTCTTTTAAACGACCAGAATTGAGGGGAGAGAATGCTTCCATCCAAAGATATCACAACGCTATGACCAAGCAGGAGTTTGGTGACTCAGAACTTTAGAAAACCTTATTTTAAATGCTTTTCTTCTCTTATTTAAGAGCCTACTTTATAGAGGTGCTGCTCTCCCACAGATTCACACTGAGGTCTCCAGAAGAAAATGCATGTCCTTAACTTTTTGAGGGAGAAGGCCAGTACTAGGAGTTATTGAGTAAGAATGGACTGAAAGGGCTCCAAGTTCCCAGCACCACCTTCCGAGAGATGAAAGCTGTGTACACCAGTGATTGAGAAAAGCACTATTGATGCCTGAATATCTCAGCACGTTTCCTCCAAGCAAACCTTGTCTTCAGGAGCCAGAAACAGAGGAGTTGCTGGACCTTGGTAGACATGTACAACTTCTCCATCTATTTTGGAAGTTTATATCTGCTGTCAATGCCAGACTTCTCAGGGTCTTAAGCAATGAGCTCAACGTTATCAAGTAATTAGTACTTCTGTATTTTCCTAGCTTTTGATTTGAAGCATAATGAAGAAAAGTAAAAGCTTCTTGTATCCTCCCACCTTCATGTGTCTGCTCATGGTCAGCCAGATGGAGCCACACTATACAGCTAGTTTACAAAAAAAAAAAAAAAAAAAAAATCTCTGAGAAGGACTGGGAAAAGTATGAGAACAGCAGTCATGCTAGCCATCTTGTGTGCTAAAGGGCTGCACTGGCTCATGGGCAGAGGTAAGATCGACTGCGAATTTTCTTCATAGCTGGATCAGGCAATTGATTCAGCAGACTTCTGAAGCTACCATGCCATWAAATCCATTACCTGAGTTTTAAAACATATGCCAACAGAATTCCTTTCACCAGCAAGGAAAAGATGAAAATGCAGTCATGTACTATATTATTGGGCTGGATAGCAAAAGCCTTAAAAATGCTTAACATTCCAAATGACTTGCTTTTGTTAAAATGAATTGCATTGGCAGTTGGCCTAGGCTTTCCTCTGACAAGAACAACTCATTTTGAGCAGCACAACCRACAATCAGACTTTGCCAAGGAGGGACAGAAGACAGATCCAAAAACATTTCCAGCCTTTTAATACAGAATTATAAAAAGAGATGATCAAAACAGAAAAGCAGAAATAATTTTCATAAAGGTTGCCAATGGTGTCTCAGAAAGACAAAMTGCCTTTTGAAGAGAACCACTAGACTAATGATCCCAACAGAAAGGCAATTTTTATTTTCGTTTGATTACAGCTTCCATACAGATGTGTTTGTGTGTGTGATTTTATACACATAATACACACATATATACATATGTGTGTGCATATATATAATTAAATGTATAATCTCCTAAAGCACATCCCAACACATGTATGAAAGTACTAGGCCATTTCCTTCTGTTAGTTTTTAAAACAACAAATATAGAGGAACTTAATCTATTTACTAAGTTCCAGATCCAGTTCTGAAGTAAAATTTTACCCAGTATATGTATCATGTCTTCAGAATGGAATGAACTGCACAGCTGCTAATGAATTAATACCAACTTTTACAAAGTAAATCAATCTTGAGAGGTGCCAATGACTGTACATTCCACTTCAAATAAAAAGGAGGGACACTCAGGGTGAAGTACAGATTGCACTGCTTATCTTTAACTTTCTTAAAAGGAAAATGTGGCAGCTCTAGCACAGTAATAATACAGTAAGAGACCCACCCCATACACACTTCTGCACGCCATCTGTCCCATTCACAGACCAGGGAACAAAAGCCCACGTACACAGCACGCAGAACGCAGGACTGTTGAGGCTGCCTTCCAACCGTACACGTCACGAGCTGAAAYCTCAGCTGGCTCAGAGACCTCTTGGTAACTCTAGCTACGTAGCAAATAAGAAACACCTTGCAACATTTCTGAAGTGAATTTATAATTATATAGCAGATGTGTTGAAAGTTTAAAGCTATATGTAGTTATGTGCTGAAAAAAAAAGAGTACTCCTCTTAATGATTTATAATTTATAGACTTATCATGCAAAGCCCTGTAGGCAGATAAGAGTATTAAAGTCCAAAAGAAAACACCACAGCCCTGTCATATGTTAAAAAAACAAACAAATAAACAAAAAAAAAAAAACACCAACAAAAGCAGCCAGCCTTCCTTGGCATTAAGTGTGGGCCTGCAGCACCTCGTAACAGAACATCCTGCAGGGTCAACTGTGGTTGAAGGGAGAATCCAACCAAACTGGACTTCTGTTACAGCTAGCATAAGATTTAATTCCATCATCTTCTTTTGGGTAGAGCGTGTACACTAGGTGGTGGCGCACATGCAAACGGCAGAGCTATCAGACATCATACAAAGCGACGGCCACCCCAGGTTCCATGTTTCTCATTCAGCACTTGTACAGTACTTACCGCCGTGGGATCCTGGCCTGTGACAGAGGCTTACAGGCATTAGGACAGTTCAGCTGTTGCACAGAATTAAAACTGCTGTAAGAATAGCAGCTCAACCACAATTACTGTTACCTTTTTAATCCAAAAAAGACAACAAAATAAAACCAAGAACTGAGATACAGCTGATGTGAAGAACACTTTGTACTACTTACCAACAAACCATTAAAGGCTTGGGCTCACTTAATTGCTCAATTTCCCAATTTCCTCTACTGAGCCTGCATAGTTAGTGCCTCCATTTCAATCCAAAAATCTGTCTGAATACTCACAGTGCTAAATACCATCAGAGTTGTTATGCCAGCTACCACACAGTCCAGATCCAAAGCCCATTGAACTCAATGGCAGGGTTCTAATTCAATGGCATTTGAAACTTGCTGCCAGCTTTCATGAGATAAAACTGTATAATTAAATTCATACACAACAGACTCCATATTAAAACTGACCAAACTCAGGATGAGGCAGTGTGAAGACAAGTGAAAAAGGTGGGACTGAAGATGTCTCATTCTCAGAGTCTCCAAGCTGCCAGTTCTGAACATCAGCATTACCTAACTATACTGGGAAACCAGAAATGTTCCACTAAAAGCTCTTTGTTTAAACATACCAGATATCTTTCTTCCTGCCTCATGCTTGGGGTACGGATCATATGATTCTGCTCTCCTCTCCAGTCTCCAAAACGTCGAAAAAAATAATTGGATAAAAATCGATTGACAGGATCTCTAATAATATTGATATACACCGGCTGGTCTCCTCCGAATCTGGTGGAAAGAAAAACGGGTGAATCTCATCAGAAGGCTTCAGACAGATACACATATCTTTCAGCTGAATGTTTTCAAGCTACTCTCCACACAAGAGCTTTTATAAGGCTATAAGTAAAACTGAGAAGCTTATGACTAGTCACTAAAACCTTGTAAAAGCATGCAAGATCTCTTCAGAATTAAAGGAAAATACAATACTGCGTTAAGCTATGTGTATAATATAGACATTATAGCTTAAGACCATTTTTTTCYACCTTGTCTGTGATTATAGGTTTCAGGTTTTCTCCTTGCAGTTTTCAGAGGAAGACCCTTCTGCAGCTGAACATAAGGGTGAACATTTCTTTTTCTAAAAACTCACTTCCTCTCTGGAAAATCATGTCAGAGCATGAATTGCCTAAAAATAACTGCTGTAAGACAGCCCTGGAATCACCTTCACCTGTACAGTAAGTGTAGTAATACATAATGGATTTCACAACATTATAGGTTATTTCAAAAGGTTTCATTTGGATAAACTGACAGATAAGCAGACCATTTCTGTATTTTTAATCACTGTAACACATGCAGATCATCTTCTCCTCATCCTCAAACCTGCACCACCTGCTGGGTTTGAGGTTATTTAGTGGTTTTGTAACACCTTATCCTTATACAGCATTTTAAGATACTTAAAAACAAACAAACAAACAAACAAACAAACCCCACCACCACCAACAACAAAAAGTGAAAACTCCTGCTTCCAGAAAGAAATTAGGTATCAATTTCAAGCAAAAAACTTGTCCAAGGAAAAGGAAGGGGTAAAAACGGCTGTGACCAGGATTTGCACAGAAGTGCCTGCAATTCAGAGATGAGACGATAAACCAGAGCAACCTCTTTAGCTCAAGCTTACCGTCTTGCTTGCTTTCTCTTGAGAATTATGACAAACATTTTCAGTTTAATGACTGTGATACAAAAGAAGGAAGGGAGGAAAATGGACTTTGAGAAGATAAGTCTGTGGTTATATCTTATTTTTACAATGTTGAAATACTGGCTGTATATCTCACTTGAATAAACACCATAATGAGAACAGGCCTAATTGCCAACTCAGTGGAAAAAAAATGGGAAGCTGCTATGTTCTTCTTTGGTCAAAACTGAAGAATGAACATTTGCACACCACAGCAGACTTATAGACTAGAAATGCTGTTAGACAAAGAGAAAAGTAAAAGCTATTTGAACTGAGCTGTTCCTAGGATAAACTGAACTTGAAATTTGCCTGAACTAAGAATACGAATTATTTTTCTCCCTTATGTTTCCCCAATTTAGAACAACCCTTACTTAAGTATTAGCTCATGCTTTATTTTGGGAGCTTGAGGACGTAGTCTTATTTAAGTATTAAATACTGTTCAAATGATTCTCTTAATCACAGTTTGCATTTTTTCTTTTAAATTTCAAAATATTAGCTTAGAAGAGAGAAAATTGAAGACCCCGTATGGGCTACGCTGAGGGCTGGACTAGATGATCTCCAGAAGTCCCTTTCAACCCTACCATTCTATGATTCTATGTCATTTAGATTAAAAAACCCTTTCAGTTTTTCTTAATCTTCTGAGTCAGATGAATAATTGAAGATGTAAAATAAAAAATCAGTACTCTTTATAAATATTAAAGAATCAGCAAAATTATTTAAAAATATGAATGTAAAAGCCAGGGGAAAAATCCCATGCAGTTTCAACTTGATTTTTATTCCACATAATTCTCCAGACCAGTAAGTACAGTCTGTAAAGATTTGTGTATATGAATAACTTTATGTATACGAATAATCTCATTGACCTCTCAGTCTTGCAGGATCGCTGCCATAATTTGAAAAYGCACAGATGGCAAAAACTTTAAAACAACCCAATTAAGAAGGCAGATGCTCCTTGCTTCCCGATTAGTACACAGCCCAATTCAGGAATATGTCTGCATGCAAGTGATAAGCTCAGAGAAGAATCCATGCTATCTTTGCTACTCTTTTTGCCTCTATTATTGAAATAAGACTTGCATTAAAAAGGACATTCCTACAAATGTACCACAGGGCATTAAGGCCTTTAAGCTTTGATGATATCCATTTAAATAGCAAAACTTTGGTCAATATCATGTTTCCTAGCCATGACAATTWATTTCTCTAGTGAGACTGTTGGCAATAATAGGTTGCACCTAAATTACAGGACATATTTTCCTTGTTTGGTACAGATCATCAGTAATTTAAAGGCAGAAGATACTGGAAACTAGTAAAGAAAAGTAGAAGCAATGAAGACAGCAAAAAGGAACAACAGCAGCAGCAAGCTGCTTTTGACAACAAGAGACACAGACAGACAGATTCCCAGACTTCCTAGAGAGGGAGGGACTCCAAGCCTCAGAGAAGCAGGAGGCATAAGCAGAGATAACCTGGGTTTTTTAGAGGATGCCAAGCCTGAATGTTCCTCAACAGAGGGGGGAGCGGGGGAAGTGCAGGCAACTATTCTTTGTCTAGATGCCTGTATTTATTGTCTTTTCTAAGGTAAAAGGAGGGTTCAGGTTTCAAAATCAACCAATGAAAATATCAAGGCCTGTCCTTTTAGTGGTAAGGTCATGTCCCTGAATGCGTGAACAGTAAATCTAGTACCAGCAGCTCTGGGAGAAGAGGTGTAGGCGAGCTCGTCCTGAGAGGACACCTGAGACGAGAGGACACGCTTTCACAAAGRAGTACAGAAGGATTTCTGATTGCTGAAGTGGTGACTGTAGCCTCCCAAAACACAGGACAGACAGAACTTCTGATTTCCTGGGTACTTTAACCTGCCTGGCAAATACCCAGTGGCAGTTTCTCCCTCAGGCAACAAGCAGATAATTTTATTTATTTTTTATTTATTTATTACAAAAAAAAATTTAGTCTGTTCTGGCTCTTATTCAAATCTGTATATATTTTCTAACATAGTTCAAAATACTTCAAATTTCAACCATTTGTTTCTATGGACAGTACTGAGGCTCTGTTATGGAAGGAAGTTAAGCAGCTGTTGCATGGCATAAAAAATCCTAAGGCTTAAAAATCAATGACATTATGCTGTTCAGAGAGAGGGGAGAAAAAAAAAAAGAAAATCGATGGGGTATTTGTACTTAAGTATGTTCAACGTATTTTTAGATCGCTATCAGTCACATCAAACGAAATATGCTTTAGATCTCCAGAGTGAAACTTTTCAAATTAATATCACCCATCTGAAAATGCTAATAATAATATACAGTGCTCTCATTATACATCATGCTATCTTATTTAAACTGAACTGCCTACTGCAAGGGATGCAAAAGAACCCCCTAATCACGTTCTAGGTATGAGCACAAGCCTTAGCTTTCCTGAGTGGGATTAAGATTGGGGTCCTACATGAACAAAGCACCTGATCACTCTCAGGCCCAGTAGCACATAGCTGCAATTTGGTAGAGCAAGTCAGGACAGAACCTCTGTGGACTCCGATAGAGCCATGCAAATGTATCAGTGGATATGCTGATCCTCTGCAGCTCTACTTCTSTATTTAACTTCTCCTGATTTGTTTAGTAAATAGAATTACATCATATTAGTTTTAACTTTTTGTTCTGTAGTCATGGATATACTTTGGGAATCCTCATCAAAATAACTAACATTTGCAGGTATCAATAAAATATACTTAGATGCATCTATAATATACTTCCTTACCTGTTTTTAATAAAAAGGAAAGAAAAAAAAGCCCTCAAATATGCCAGATGTTGCAAATCTGCCTTAGAAAAATCTYTCTGAAGAATTCAGATTTGTTCTTTACATGAACAAAAACTTTCTTCAGAAGTTTGCAAACCTCCTAAGATAAGAGTTTTTAAAAAAGTATTAAAAAAATTCAAAGTAATTTGCTTGGCTGCAAAATGAACGATAGCTCAGCTTCTGCTATTTTTAACTTCACTTTTTTTAAAGAAACATTAAATATAAATGTAGTCTTGTCACTTCAGTTCAGGAAGCTGCTGAATTTCTGCTCATCACAAAACTCTCTGCACAAGCAGAAGCAGGCTTCCTTATCCCAACTGGCAAACCACATTCCTAGAGGAAAACAAGATTCCCAGCTTACGGGAGTAAGAAGAACTTACGGGTATAAGAACTTTGGCTGCCTCTTACTCTTTTAATGCAAAATGTCCTCCCTTAAATGAGTTGATTGCTAGAAGTTAAATGTAATGGAAGCAAATAGGAGCTGTCATCACACCATACAAGTATGGACAGGCATGTTGCGTCCTCCTTGGAAAGGAAGCACAATTTCCTCTTCCAGCTTCGTACAGCTGAGACTCGCACGCTGAGAGCACAGGTGCCCAGGAAGCGTTACACGTGAATTGTGTCACAGCTCCGTGGCCTGGTCCGCAGCACAGCAAAAGCACTAATGCACAACTTTCAATCTTCTAGGTCTTCAGTAGATGCAGATCTATCAAAACCAATCCTCTGAAAAAGGTATCTTACTTRCAGAATTAAAAATGAAAAGATAGAATAACTTCTTGCATCAACATGCACTTCTGGTAAAGCAAACTTGTTCTGTGCATAAGGCAGCAGAGCAAAGCAGCTCTTGGTTTACTCTGACGACCCTCTGTACGGAGGAGCAGCCATGTTTCCTGCAGAGATTCATGGGGGAGCAAGCTGAGGTATTGCTTGTGTGGCACTACATGTTATTGCCAGCCTCCAAAATCAAGGAGTTTGTCTTCTTGCTTTTATGTGTAGTGCATCTCTTCTAGCTTTTGTGCTTTAACTTAGGCTRTGGTCACATTTTAAAGCTTTTCTTTCCTTGAAATTAGTAGAAAAAAGTGAGCCAAGATCAAATTTTTAGTTTCAAAACTACATTCTTTGCTGGGCTGGCCTTAAAGGCGGTGGTGAGAGAATCCAAAACCCTAGTAGTGCGAGGATAACAAGCAAACAGTGCAAACAGGCAACGCTCCACTCTTTAATTACCCTTTCTGGAGCTGTGATTTCACTACCAGAAAATTCAGCTTCTGAAGGGACTACTTGAGAAATGTCACTGTTAWAAATACCAAGTCCTCTGAGAATTGTTTAGTAAACTGCCTCAGTCTAGTGAACTGTTAGCAGATTGCATCCATACAAGTCTTGTATTCCAAAATGCTCTAAATTTCCCAGAATAAATTTATGTTGTGTATCTTCAGCCTTTTACATTTGTATGTACAAATGTACATGTGCTAAACACACTAAGTTTTTTTTCCCCTCTGCTTTTTATTACGCTACGGATATCAAAGTAGTTTATAATATATACATATAAATGTGTATGTGTATATATATAAATATATACATGTGCACACACTCACACATGTATATAACACAACATCAACTRTTATATAACTTCTACTTGTGACTGCATAGCATCTTTAACTCAAGTGAAGTAAATACTCAAGAATGAAATATTTACTGTGTTTAAATTTGTGTCATGCAACTTAACAGCTGGATACAAGTAAGGGACCAAACACTAACTCTCCTCAAAATGCTAACTGCTACAAAAGTCAGGTGATTTAAAATCACTTAATTTCAGATCCCTTGCATTCRAGAGTTTATAAGGTGTGGCTCAGATCCCCTCTGAACCACTGACTGAGATTTCATCACAACTTAGAGATGTTCCATCAAAAATAAACATTGTACATTATACACAGGAACAGAAAGGGTAATCACAGTCCTGTCACCTCAGCAGCAATTCCCACCAAATAAGAGAACAGTGGATATAAGACTATTGCAAAAGTATTAAATCAATCAATACGGTGTGTAGAAAATACATATTTTAAAAATTGGTTACGTCATATAAAATCTTTGGGCTTGACTTCCTAGAAAGGTCATYACACAGAGGATGTAGGCAAGGGTCAAAAGTTACAGTGCACTARGTATCACATTTTCAACTCCTTGCACAAATACATTTACTAAGAGTGTTAAGGGGGATTTCAGCTGATTGTGGCAATGGCAGTGTCACGGAGAGCTTCTCAGTGCTGGGAGTATCTATATGGAAACTGATACCTTGAGCATAGTAAAAAAAGAAGAAGAAAAAAAGAAAAATCACCTTTCAGCACATCCTGTAACCTAGTAGTACACACTGTGTATACAATACACAAACCACAAAAATCAATGTAACTTAAACTTAGAACATGGCTGACAGGTCCATGAAATGTAATTTCATGTAAGGAATCACCACCAAGTAGATGTGTCCCTATGAACATTATAATGTTTGAATATCTGGTTCTACACTAAAATGCTAATCTGTGACTCAGAAGAAAAGTGGAAAATTACTAAAATTTTCAGATAGCAAAGTTCTGAAAGTGGACAATAATAAAGGCAGTGATTTGCTGACATAGAGCCACTTGAATCACTTGGCAAGCAAGACACACTCAAACAAACATACACTTTAGTACAGCCAAAAACCCCCCAAGCATCTAGCTTTAGGTGACACTCATAGGCAAGCAGCAATTCTGCTAGACTCACATGCCTGAACGGATTATCAGCAGCACGTGAGACCTTACAAGCCAGAATGATCCTCATTTCCCTTTTTCTGAGATGCAAGAGTGGAGAGAGGTACAAAGACCGAGCACAGCCCCGATGTGACCACTAACAGAGTTCAGAGTCCATTTTATAAAGCATGAGAACAAACCAAAGTTCAGAGCAGAGCCATAAGAATGATGAAAACACTAGGAAAAATGCCAAGAAGCTCAAAATCTTTAACTTGGAAAGAAAACAAAAAGGAAAAAAAAACACACACAGAAGGTTGAGAAGTGGCTTGACCACAGTACATAAGAGCTAATATATGAAAAAGAAATTTGATAAAAGAGGTCTTTACATAGTGGGCAAATGAGTTCCGAGATTCAATGAAAAGGAGTAAATTGCATTTCTTAGAAAAACTAAGACAAAAAACCCCTCACAACTTACAATCAGAGAGCATAATTCAGTGTTGGAACAATTTACTAAGGACAGCAGATTTGTCGTTACTGGTAACTTTGAATCACAACATTTTCCCTCTCCCAAAGGATACACGGTAGGTCAAACCTAAGTGGTCAATAGCYTGCATTATGCAAGGGGAAGAAAGCTAGAAAGGTGTCAGAACTGCCATGATCCTTCTTTTTGCCACAAAGCAGGATTAACTACGCGGTTGTCATTACCAACTCCCCAGTCCTCAGGTGTCATCTATTTTGGTGCTTAGCTATCCACATGTTAACAGCTTTCCTTAATGTCTATCCTCAAACTCTGTTGATGCAACTTAAGACCACCAGTTCTGATGCCACTACTTATAAAGGACAGTCTATTCCCTCTATTTTTGCAGAACCCTTTYTATATAAAATTTAAAATCATTGTCACAGTCCCCTCTCTCCTAGTTTTCTCTCTTTTTTTTCTGTCTTTGCCCTTTCACTCTTCCCCCCCCCCCACTCCCCATTTTTTTTCCCTCATTACCCATTCTCATTACTTTTTTGGATTCTCTCTAAGCATTCAACATCTTTCCCGAGTTAAGTTACACCCAAACAGGTCATGAACAGTGCAAATGTGAGAAACAGAAACACAAACAATAAAAAAAAGGGATAATTCAGGTGTTGTGCCTGATCCCACTGATCCCACAATAACTAAATTTCAGGCAATAATTTCCAATTTGAGAATATTATTACCAGCTAAATCAAGGCTAAAAAAATCTATTATGTAAAGAATATATTTGGTGAAGCTAGGGGCAATGATTTTAAATCAGATAATCTTAGACTGTGGCAAAACTCACTACACAGCAACCCCAAAAGAAACCCAACCCCTTCATACCATAAAAAGGTCAAATTGCACTTAGCCTTCCATCAAGTCACAGTTACTATCATTAAAAAAAATTAAGCATAAAAAAGGAAAAAAAGATGTAGGAGGGATTATAGCACCATGTGGCCATTCATGAAATGTGTATTTTACAAGGCAGACCTCCCATGATGGTAGAAAGTGTTTCATGATGTGTTAGAGAAAAGTATAGATTGTAATGAACACACATAAAGACACAGTGTTAAGGCTGTGTGCACTAGTTTAGCTGACATTTTGCTCCTTTTAAGGGCTAACCTAAAGGGCAATGATTTTTTTAATGACATTTCCTAGCTGGGTATGTTTATTTTTTCAAGGAGAAAAAAATCACAACAGGTAACTGCTTTGGTAGATAACATTAAACTGCAATCAGTGTCTCAAGACATTGATTCAGGAAAGCACTCAAAGAGCTCAGTTCCTCCTACAACTGAGCTGTACAGATCAATGCAAATTGACTGAATTATTGCAGTTCATATAAAGCATACCCTAGTTTGCATTCAAAGGGGCATGGACATCTAGCATCTTGTCATGCTAGTTCTATGCATTTGCCCAGCACACTTTACTTCCAAAAGCTAGTGGAGCATGGCCAAAAAAACATAATAGGCATATTCTACCATTTACATTCTATGTGGTATTACTTGTTCCAGAGAGAGGGAGAAAGGAGAATCCTCAAGTTATTAATAATTTGGGTGTAGTGACAAATATTCCATGCCTTGGTTTAAGTGATAGAAAACAGCATCACAAAATCACTATGGTTTTACAGACTTCTTACAGGTCTATAAAGAAATTTAAAAGTGAAATCCTAATTCCAAATGGAGAGGTCAGAGATGTATGCATAAATTCTTGAAGCATTAACACTCAGTTAACACTCATGGCAAATCAAGATAATCTAGTTTAAAAAAATGGCAAACATCTACTACAACCCCCAAAGAAAAAAAAAAAAACCTACTCCAACAGTGGCAAGTTGCTAACATATCACACTTTCAAACCTTGAGTTTTCAGTGCAGTGAGTGCTCCTGCTTTCAAACATGCAACTCATTCACATGAAATATAGCCAAGTTAATGCTTCAAGATTTACCTCTCCTCTCTGTTTGCTGGCTACAGGCACATTTTACGGAGACCAAAACCAGGGAATCCTGCAATGTCAAAGTGCTGTGTTGAACCATAATTTTTAGAGCTGCTTCCGCATTGGAAAAAGCACAAAACTGATGAATAACAGAAAAACTGAACAATATTCAGCAATTATGTAGAGTTTTGGCTTAGCCTAACTGACTCTCTCTTTGCCTATCACTGCCATCATACAGCATGGGATTTATTGCTACCAATAATTCCATATCTAGGTCAGAGCTGAAGCACATGGTCCAAACATACAAGCACTGCTGCATGYTACAGTGTCCATCCCTATAATGGACTGATTTTTATTAGTTAGTGTTGGCCACTATGCCTCTTTAAAAAAAATGTAAAAAATCAGTACCACAGTTATTTAAACATGGAGTGTTTACCAGAAAACACTTTTTTCAAAAAACCCAAGAACTCTGCACATTAACTCTACTAATGAATAACATAAAACCAGAAATACTCTTATGTTGATGCGAGGGACTCCTGTTAAAGGCAAGCACCTTCAGGAGYGGTAGACCTAACAAAGCCCCATTCGCTTCCAAAACATCTTGCTCTCCTCCCCAGAACCCACCCTCCGTGTCTCTCCTGCGCCCAGCAGGCCCCATACTGCAGCGTCTGAGCAGGGCACAGGGTGAGTGGTCGGGTACTGGCCGGGACCCCGCAGCAGGTCCATCAGTTCTGTTTTACTCGGCTTTCCCTTCCACAGAGGCACCTGCAGCAGCGTAGCTGTCTCCGAGTCTGCCACCTCCCTTCCAAATTTGGTTTGAAATTGGCCAAAGGGTTCAGAAGTTCTTTAGGAATCAGGGATGGGGGGAAACTGGGAAGATATTCAGAGCAGCTGGGGTTTTACTTCCTCAGAAAATTATGCTGAAAGGAAAGTGGAGCCCCCTTCCCTCAGACACATACACAAAGATAGGGGGAACTAATGGCACAGAAATGAAGACAAACTCTTCCCATCCCTGCAGACACTAAACTGCAGCTGAAATGAAGAAGAGAGCTGCAGTCAGTTGATAGCCCAACAGTAGAGAAAGGATGAGTCCTCCCATCCTAACGCTGGACATGAATTCATCCTTGCTTAGAAAAAATTAACGAAAATACAAGCGCTAAGAAAAACATAAGATTAAAATAAGTTAATTCTTTGGCTCTTTGCATCTCCTTGCCACATCACAGAAAATCTTTAGAAAGATCATTCCCCAGTGGCTACTGCAGAAAGTGAAGAACACACAACTTCAGTAAAACATGAAAAACCCTGTTTCTCTATTTGGGTGGTCTTTCAATGCTTCTCACTCCTATGCCTTTACCCTGACCTAATCAGCTAGCACTTAYACAAGCAGCAGACACTTACTGACCACTGACAAAAGCACGTCTTTAGATTTTAGCACATTCCCCTGTAATGCTAATTTACCCCAGGTCAGGATGAACAGCCAAGCTGCCAACTCCACCTAACAGCGCTCTGCAAACCCATGCTCTGAAGAGGCAACCTCCACCCCCCCCTTGCAATTTGATGCTGCAGAGAGGAAAGCTGCCTGTGTGCACCCAGGACAGCAGTAATGCAATTCTTGCTGCTTCTATCCCTGCGGTGTGCGCTCCTGCCAGCGCTCTTGCTGCTTCTCTGAAATCTGTGCCATTTGGAGCACACCCCAAGGATCTTGAGCAGTTGCCCAAAGACTGTTACATTTAGTTAATTCATCAGAAGATTACTAAGAGTTCAAGAAGGGCCTTTCGGCAAACATGAAGCTTCTTCTTGCTTGATTTTATTTAGGCTAAACACATAGATGACAACTGGTGTTTATGATAAAGCAGAGCGAACAACCTTCAGCTATTCTGAATCAGCTTTTCGTGCTTCTGCAAGTTGTTCTGGCTGTTCAAAGCTTCTTCAGTCTAACACTGTACTCCTTTGACCTACTGATAACATCTGCAATTTCACTAAATGTATCAGTGTATGCATCTTCACCGTTTCAGAGTGCGCACATTCTTTAAAGTTTGCTTCKGATTAACATTTCAGATACTTTTCCCAGAAATATTAGCATACAAACCTAAATTCAGAAATAGCCACCAAAATCTTATGAAAGATGCAACAAAAAGCAGTATCTTTAATGACTTAATGGTTCCCACAGTTCTTAAATACTGGCATTGAAAAGGAATTGGAATATCAGAAAGGGAAATGTTAGCTCTCATCCTGATCCTGCAATGTGCCCTTTTTGAGCACACATCTACGCATGTATGCAAACCTACTGAATTCGCARATCCTCCCGAAGGGAGGTGGCTGCTTCTGCAGTGTGCATTGCAGACCACAGCGCAGGTTACTACTGATAACTTCTAGCACTCCTGGGCAGGTGRAAAAAAAGTTCTTCAGTTATTTATTTTTGTTTGTTTTTAACATAAGTCAATAGATCTCAGCCTCTGAGAATATAGATGCACGTCAAGAGATTTTTTTAAATCAATTTTCTACTTCAAAAATCCACTGCAGTGAGATAACTTTGCCTCTCCAGCTTGGTATTTCATGTCTCTCTCCCTTTTTTTTTTTTTTTTTTTTTTTTCATTAGTTAACACATTTAAGAACAAGGAATGGAAGTTTCCCATAGAGTAGAAAATGGCAGTCTGTTTAAAAGTGACTAGAAAAACATCAAGGAAGCACAGTGGAAAACAACTCACCATGACAGTCAGGATTGCCCTGGCAAAACTACCCAACTCTAACTGTAGAAGCTAAAAGCAGGTGAGCTACAAGGAGGCCAACACAGTCTAGAGTACAGATTTGTTACTTAAACTCAGCAAAGAACATGGAACAACCGGAAAAGTTACAGAGAAGAGTCACAGAATTATTAAGCGGATGAGGAAAACATCCAACAGCAAGAGGCTTAGGAGTTCCTTTTGGTAACAAGTAAGAGACTGAGGACTGAAGGGTGTTTGGAGGTAGCAGTGGATAAATGCACAGGGAGAAACACCAGTGAACAAAAAGCACTTCATGCAAGCTTTCTCCAGCAGAAGCCAGAGGAATTCACATTAGAAATTAGCCAAAATATTTTAACAGTAAAGCTGACAGACAACTGGAACAGAGTGCCAAAGGAAGTGGAAGAGACAGTATAACCTAATGCCTTTGAATGAAGGCTGGATGCTTTTATGGAAGAGATCTAAGAATTATACATGTTTTCCTATCAAGAGCTGTAAAATTACACACTAGGCTAGCCACTTCAGCAACAGCTACTATGAAACTGAGAAGCATTTAAAAATTGCTTTTTAACTAAACATTTATCTCTGCCTATGGAACATTTCAGAGTAGGGTTACTAGAAGAAAGCCAGGTGTGGAGAGGGCAGGCCAGCAGCGAAGATTAAATGAGCAAGATGAGGATCAGAAAGCCATTATTAAAAGCATCATCCAGCAATCACAAGCAAAAGAGAACTCAGGAAACACCCACCACCACCCAAAACCACTCCTAAATGGATGGAATCGATCCTTCTGAGGCACTGGGATGTCTCACAAAGTCAGGCATATCAGCACTGGATTGACTGGGAACAGAAGCTGCAAAACACTGGGAAATAAAGCTTTTCCTGGCCTGGTTGGTGACAAGCACAATGCAGAAGTTCACCCATTACCAGGAGAAGAGCAAGAAACATTTTTATTTTTGTCTCCTATTTGAAGCTGCAATTAATTGGATCTACGCCAGTATAAATTTACATAAGATTTGCTTTAATACGTCCTTCTAAGACTAGTCTTTTTGTCTGCCTTTTTTGCACTGTTTTGGATTGAGGAAAAATAGGACCGAACTAAAGAAAGAAAAGAATGAAGGAGAGTCAGTGAAGATTCATTACTGCAGCTGAACCAGCAGACATTCTTAAAGCATTGTTTGAAAAGAGGGGAAAATGTCCCTGGCAAGCGTTCAGGTTGGGGCGAGATTTTCAATTTATTAAGATCTTATTCAGGAAAGCTAATGGTGCCTCTGAAAAACGCATGTGCTCAAAATGACCAGTGAGCTAAGGCTTAGCTCAGTTCCACAGGAGGAGATCTTTTCTGCAAAGAAGATAAAGCCCCTGTTTTCCAAGCTGGAAACAATTTAAACAGTGTAAGTAAATGTCATGCTGCTTTTCTAAATAATCAGAGCGCTTAAGAGCTGACAGCGTTTATAAGCAGGTGCAGGGTAGAAAGGGGAAAACATAAGTGATTTTTCATTGCTATTATTCGTATCAGTGACATTAACAAAAAATGAAGTTTATTTCCCCTACTACTGATTGGGAAGTCTCAGAGGCACCGGCAAATGAAGTACACTCCCGTTTTGCAGGACACTGCCTACGTTTTCTGTGCTTATCTAATACCTGCAGGCCTKGTGATGTGCTTACGGCAGTTCCCGAGGATCCTGAAAGGAGTGGTACAAAAAACTCTATGCTGAGTAGAAGCGACTCCTTTCACCCCAACAGTAACCTTGAAGCTTACTGAAAAAGCAGCAAAGATAACATGCCTTCTGTCTGCTATTTGCCTGCCAGCCTGATAAAATGGAAGAGAAGAAAGCGCTCTTTATCCCTTCCCGCAAGCAGAAGGCTGATTTCAAAGGTATAAAATGACAAACGGCTGAAGTCAGGTTGGTCACTGGACTCACGTCCAGGATCGCTGCTCCCGCAGAAGTCTGYCATCTCCTGTAAAAGTTGTGCTGCAACACCGCAAGGAGAGCCTCGACCCTTCCCCTGTGCAGGACCAAGGGTTTCCATCGACGTGCTATTCCGCCACTTCGGGTCTTTTACAAATTTGAAGCTTCCTCAATCTACAGTCAGGAATAAACTGTCACTTCTCCTACCTGCTCCTGCGTAGCAGCCCCACTACCCACTGCACTGGTTTCTGACTGACAGGTAGTGAACTCACAGTCARAGCCCCAGATTAATACTTTGACACTCTTTCTTTTAGTCTCCGGGGTACTACACAGCTTTTATGTCCAGCTGCCAGAAAAGCGAGGGCATACGGGAGGAACCATACTCCCCAGACAATTTGAATGGAGCTGTTCCCTAGAGATGGACTATAAAAGGAATGCAACTTCAAAAAAATAAGTGAAACTAGATCACTTTCACAATACCGTATTACTTATAATGCCTTTTTAAATTACATTCTTGAAACTTCTGTATGTTCAATTCTTGGAATATTGTAAAAAATCCAACATGCTACTTCATTGTCGAGTGTAACAGTATTAACAGATTTTTGAAACTAAAGATTAAAGCTCTGGTTGACATGTGTTTAATATACCAGAAAATACTAGGAAGAGCTAAACCAAAAGTAAGCAATGTTAATGCACTTTAGTGATGTCTTATTTAAAAGACTCAAGAGCCTTTTCACTACTGTACAAGTACTAGTTAAACCAAGTATCCCTCTAAACTTAAACATGTAAGCTTACAATTTTCAGTTTTGCAACTAACAGCAAAAAAGGAAGCTGCAAATATTTTATAGTCAATATATTTTTAAAAATATACATTGGAAGAAAAACATAGATTTCATCTTATGCACACACTACACAGGAAACATGCTACCTATGTGACAAAGTACCACCATATTTAGAGTAAATGACATCTTAGGAGGAGCAAGAGGTAACAATGTTCATCTCTYCTCATGTGTCTAATGCAGTGTACCACCTCTAAAAAATCAGTATAATCAAGGAACATCCCTTTGCCCCTCAGGCATGCTATTTGTTTGATCCTGGATTTTGGCAGGGAAAAAAGGTGATTTACCAAGATGTGAAGTCCTGATTTAATGAATGTTTAAAGATAATGTATTAGAAATGGAACTCTCATAAAATAGAGAACACAGAAGATGAGAATTTTGTTTAAATTACCAGGTTTTTAGGTATTGAAATCATGCCTACAGTTAGTTGTAGGACAAGTGAACTTTCAACTGCTCAAAATGTTTTCATTTTCTAAAAAAAACATTTAAATGTTTGGCATTTCTTACCACACTCTGTACCCATGCCTGAAACCACACATTTGAAGTACATGAACCAACATTACTGCATAAAAAAAAAAATGCTGAGAAGTCAGACAAGCTCTTGCAAAGACCTCTGGAAAATCCACACTTCCACAGAAATTCTTTTATCTAAGTACCAAGAGTCCAACCCAGTGGCACAGATGGCATCGTTCCTGAACATAATTTCCAAATGAAATTTAAAGCTCGGGCAATAACCTTCTGAAGTCAGCTTTAACCTCTGTACACTGGCTAACTGCTAACTGGCATACCTCATCTGCACCCTTCCAAAAATCCCTCAGAAGTTTCATCCAAATTCAATTTTCTTCACATTCTGTGCTGTAAATGCCCCTAGAGCCTTGCTGTGTACTTTTAAATAGCTGTTAAATTTTATGCCAGACAGAGCTGCACTCCCACGATACAGAGCGTGGTTATGGTGCATGGTTTACAAATACTTCTGCATCCTGTGGAAGGGGAACTATTTTGTCAGTACAAAAATATAACTTGAATGGGTGAAAAATCATTCCAGTCACAAAATGAACGAACTTGGTGAACTTCTATTACCTGATACTATATACAGGTCGAACACTCACACCAGTGTGCAGCCACTTTTAAAACACGAGCCAGTTTAAAGACCCAAGTTACTATCATATGCTTTGTTAGCACTGCCTTCAAATTACTCAGCATCAATTGGAAATCTGACAGGAACTCCATTAACGTAAGCTACGTGATATTCATGTTGGCTGGAAATGTTATAAACCAAGAGAGTCTCTGTAGCAGAAGCATGCAATAGTATTCTGGCTTTTCAAAAATATACTGTACGTAACTATTCTGTAGGCAAAAATACTACCGGAAAAAACTTCTGAATGTGACTTCTAGTGCCAGAAAGGACAAAAATAGCTCATTGTATTGTTTATGTTTGAAAAAGAAGAGAAAGCACCTGTATAGCATATATTAATATAAATCAACAAAAAAGCCTTTCAACTGAATAAATGCCTTACCTTGAAAAGTTGAGGAAATGAACATGTCTAGTGAATAAATAGGGTTGCTCAGCAGTGCTTATGTTTTTAATCAATTCCATCTGAAAAAAATTAACAAATCAATTTTTCTATGTTATGTCAAGGCACATTTTGAAACAAATATAACTCTCAAACAACAAACAACAATGTAATTTTCAAGCCTAGAATTACTCAGGAATTTCTCCTCCACCGTCCCTCTCAAACTATGACGGTAACTGCACTCTAGATAGCACTGTTACTATTTCATGCCTATGCAAGAAAAGTTAAAATGCAGACACCCTCATGCTCTCATGCGGCTTACCTGCTCCCARAAGCCGGTATCAGTTTAAATAAGGTCTTAAATCAAGGGAAGTATCTAAACTCTGCCTAAACCTGCATCAGAATTTTGCAAGTGGCAGCTGCCTTCTTGAGATACTGGCTCTACTAAGCAGAACACCAAAAAGTAAACTGTCTGAAACCATACCAGAAAGTGGGAGCAGAGCCAACGAACATCTTCATGTAACAGTAAAAACTGTTACCTTGCCAAAACACTGTGTGGTTGTCTGCCTACTGTATAGAAAACATTCCTTCCACTATGACAGAAGATTAAGAGTCTGAAACTAACCTGCACTTTTGGAACAACGGTGCTAAGATGTAGTACATTCACAGCATTTTAATTTTGTTTTAAAAATTATTTAAATTTTGCATTAAAAAAATAATTAAAATGTTGTAAACAGTATATACCAAAGACCACATTCCAAGGATATGAATACATATTTTGTATAAGCCTAACTCCAGCCGCAAGAATATTCTAGGGCATGTCAAGAAACTGAAAGCACTAAGTGGAGTGAAGTGCTAGAAAGTTGGACGATTCTCATTAATTTTCCTTCCTCACTTTTACTCTCCTAAGATTTTCTTTTTGGTAGCAGCTGTTCTATGCTCAAATACAGGCTGTACTATGGAYACTCAACACAAATGCAT
Organism: Rhea americana; assembly: GCF_003343005.1. Taxonomy (NCBI): domain Eukaryota; kingdom Metazoa; phylum Chordata; class Aves; order Rheiformes; family Rheidae; genus Rhea; species Rhea americana. Next base: position 2,168,419 of record NW_028185128.1, on the reverse strand, counting down.
TTGAAACTCACAATATGTTTATTGAATTTTACAGCCTGGGTAGCAGAAAATAATACAGAAAATAACAGAAATTCACAGCCTTTGGGAGATGGGCGGAAAGAGACAAGAAAAGATGATAAACATCCTGGTTAGGATCATGTCAATTCACATACTAAATATAAACACCATTAAGAGGATGTTAATTTAAAAAAATGTTAACTTGAATGTTATAGCTGACATAGACAAAATAAGGAGAAGCATAGGGTTCAGCCTATTAAGTGGTCAAGATAAGCTGACTGGTGTGCAATCAGTGCATTAAAAATCTCTGAAGAGCTTCACAGAAAATGATGTCCATGCCATATAAATATACAAACCACATTAAGGGACATCAATCGGTTTTTCTTTTCTTTTTCTTTTCTTTTTTCTTTTCTTTTCTTTTTTTTCTTTTCTTTTTTCTTTTCTTTTCTTTTCTTTTTTTTTCTTTTCTTTTTTCTTTTCTTTTCTTTTCTTTTCTTTTCTTTTCTTTTCTTTTCTTTTCTTTTCTTTTCTTTTTTCTTTTCTTTTCTTTTTTCTTTTCACATTTTCCGGTTTTGATATGCTGTATTCTGCTGTTTTTTTACTTTGTGTGTCACATTCTATTGCTTCTCAGCTCTTTTTCATTTACTTACTTACTTTTTTTTTTTTTTTTTTCCCCTCCATGAGACACATATCCTATCTTCTTCTTTCAGCCAAGACAAACCGTAGCCATTTAATTTCTGGAGCAGAATGAAAAAGTGCACACACAAATATTCTCTTCCCGTCCTTCCTTTGCCCTCAACAGTTGTATACACATACACATGTGAGAAGCACTGAAGCAAAGAGTTTGTCTATCTTCTCTGGATGGGCCTCTTTCTGTCAAACTTGCTCAACTGTATCAAAYTTTAGGTCTATTTACCCAGGCTTCAGCCCACGAAACACTAAAAATGACAAATAAATGTGTGTGTGTTTGTGTGTGTAAAGTAAAGTAAGTCTCTAAAGTGAGTCTGCAAAGATGCACACAGACTGTTAGACAGCATCTGGCTGCCTGGCTCTTTTTTTTTTATTTATTTATTTATTTATTTTTTTAGAGTTCTTGCTACCAAATTCAATCTCTAGAGCTATGATAATAACTTATTCCAAAACAGACATAGAATTTTGTTTTGACTTAAAGTACCTTCATATTTAGACACTTACTGCTCAACTGGACTTGTAAGCAGATGTGGATAAAGTTGCACTATGCGTATGAACAAACAAGCAAACCCCATTCTTTTAAAAACCCTGCCAAAGGGTAAGTAAGGCTCAACAGAAACAACACACAGATGTCAGTAGGGAAAAATAAATAACTGCAATGGCTCACAGCCACATGTAAATTGTGGCGAGATTTCCCATGGGCCTCTCTCTCTCTCCCTTTCCCTCTCTCTGATCCCACTGTGCTGAATTGATTTCAACTTACAAGCCAAACGTATTGCTCAGGAACATCAGGCAATCAGCCTTCCTTCTAAGATGGTGCAAAAATAAATATATAAATCTTCCAGCATCTACCAGAAGGGTAAGCTCTCCAGTATTTATTTATTTATTTATTAAAAAAAAAAAAAAAAAGAAGAAGGAGAGACAAGAAGGCTGCAGTAGAGGAGACAGAGGGAGGAAGAGTGAGTAGAGGATAAGAGCTGGCAAAAGAAGAGCAAGTAGACTTGGATGTAATGACAGATGTGGGAGGAAGAGAGAGAGAGGTAAGTAGTGATCATCTAGAAGACCTTTCCTAAACYATCATTAGTTTGAAAAGACATGAARAGGCACAAGCAGAAAATAAACCACCATGGCAAACATAGGCAGGGTAGAGATGAAGGAGAATGTTTTTGTATTTGGCGGGAGAAACTAGAAAAATAGCTGAGGGAAGACCAAATGGGGCACACGCCCAGGAGGATAACAACTCATAAGGAGCCGTCCCTTGTTTCTCAGTGCTGCCACAATCTCTCCTGCAATAGTTCACTCAGGCTGCTTCAGTGAGGCAGTGCTGAAAAACTAGTAATTTGCTTTGGAAATGAACTAAATTGCACTAGACAACTTAATGCTGCTGAACAAGGATCCAGGGAGAGAGGAAATGCCAGGACATGAAGCGTGTGTGGGGAGAGGCAGGTGCTGGCATCATGTGCAGGCTGGCCAGCCCCTGCCAGGGAGCCCACGGCGCTCCCCGAGGGCTACGGCAGAAAAGTAGACAGACAACACAGTGAGAGTCTGCAGAGCTTGAAACAAAAGTGAGCAGTTGCAAAGATCTCCACGGCATGACTGACTGTGCTTATAAGCRTTTGCTGCAATTGCTAGAAATACCTGGGTTTTAAATACTCATTATACGGCCAGACAGACTCCGATTCTAAAAAGCCTACCAAAACAGCAACTACTTGCAAGGAACAGTCTTTTAGCCTAAATGCCGATTTGTTCCTTATCATATCTTGTTGCCACTGTGATTCCTTAAGTTTTCTTTCCAAACTTTTCTCTAAAATTTTTCTGCTCTGATTTTTATGCAAAGCCTTTAAACAAGACTAGATCCATAAACAGAGGCAACCCTGTAAAACACAAGCTCATTTTGAATCTTAAAGCCCACCTAAGCAAGAAAATCAAGAAGCAATAAGCTAAAATCTTTTTCCTTAGACTACTGTCCTATGCTATCATTATAGGCTCTTCAGCTGGCCACATCGAATAAATCAAACCACTATGCCTCAGATTCATCAGTATATTTATACTCTGTTGTTGCTGCATTTTAAATAACAATCCAGCAGATGGCACAGTGAAACGACTCAGGGAGAAACTGGATGGGGCCTTCCCCTAAAGGAAAGAAACGTGGAGGATGGCGTTGTTCCAGCCACAGCATTTTTCCTGCAAACAAACTGAAGTCAGATTTGCAAGACAGGACACCTTCTTCCTCTCTTCTCTAAACATTCATCCCTCATGGGTTGGCCTGCTCAGAGCTGTGGCATTGTGTTAAGATTCACAACAGGTATATTCCACTAGGAACAAAATGAAAAAAAAAGAGATAATGACGCTGCCTATAGACTTTTCTCTGGTTGGTCAAAAGGCTATTATTCTTTTTAAAGTGCTGTATTTCACTGCGATGGAATTCAAGATTGAAAYGTATAAAAATGGTGAGACAATTGTGATTTTCCAAGTGATGTCAGCTAGATTACATGATGGTCTCTGCTAACATTGATACAAATACAACAAAAGGTTCACTGCATCTGTCTCTCTTGTGAGTTGTTTACCTTCTTCTCTTGGTTTCAGTCTCTACTGAAGGTATGTAGGAACCAGGAGACACAAGTATCTGCAAGCATTTAGTATATCACTTTTGTCTTGGATGAACTTCCTTTCCATAGAAAATTCACAACTGTGTCATCATCACAGGAATGTGACTGGACCTCCACTTTCACCTCTTAAAAATTTGGAATTGCTTCAAAAATTTCTTAAACTCCCTAAGCTGCTAAGACTAATTTTCTGTCTTTATAAGTGTTTAAGAAAAATTAGCAACGGATTATTAGTGTGTTAAATTTGAACTATGTATAAAGCTGGCTGTCTGGGCAAAAGGATGGGTAGCAAAAGGAAATGATATACAGACAAAGGATCAATTATTATTGTATGTAATCTGCTTTTGCATATTTTTAAGCATACTCATTCTTCCTTCTCTGAATGCAAAGGAATTTATTGAGGGGAGAAGAATTCATTATGCATCGATGTGTGTGTCAATTTAAAGCCATGTTGATTAACTGGACTTTGTATACATGAATATTGCATATAATTTCTGTATTTAATTCAATTGAGACTATTTTTGCAAATGGCAAGGCACAAATGAACCCACTGGTTTCCAAAACCCACTCCCTTATGGGGAGTTCATCACAGATGTTCAAAGGCTACAGTTCTAACTGCTGGCAAGCACACACAAWTTGAGAAAATTTCTTAGTAGGAAAGGGCAATGAGAATATGTATTCCAGTTATGTGCAATCACTGTAGTCATAAAGAACACCTAAGTGCCTAACTTTATTTAACAATASCAGACTGGATAGCTAAATATTTATATAAATTCTTGGCTGGACCAGAGCTTTAACCAAACACAAGACAGACAAATGACAGAAGGAAAAGAGTAGTAGCATCTTGAGTGAGCAGCCCATGCTCATGTTGGGAGCCTGCAGCCCTGCTCAGATCATCCAAGTGTTTGGAGCCCATTCTCATTCATCCATTCTCTTAATTTCCAAGTGTGTATATCACATTAAAGGTGGGAGATGTAACTGATTTCTCATATTCGGCACTTTTCAGCAGAAGTACTCATTAAATTATGAACCTATTTTAACTATATAAATAAACCATAAATTAGAATAAAGTGACTYGAGTTATAATAGGGTAATCTAGAGAGTAAATTTTCAGCTCTGTAACAATATGTCCACCACAACCTGCATTCTATCACATTTGCTATCTAATAATATAACAGCTTTTGTATTGCAAAAAATAATGCAGGTATTTTTCCTCCATCAACATATCTGCTGCATCAAAAAAMCAAACAAACAAACAAAAAWAACCCCGCAGGCTACTCTGGGATTTTAATATCTTCACTGGAGTAAAGCATAGAAGACTGTTTACAAGTGATCTTTTGTTCTGCTTAACAATGGACAATCTGCTCAACAGCACTGTAATGAAGGAGACAATGAGGGTGAATATGGAAGTTACTATTTTAAAGATTTTTTTAGTTTTCATGATACACCTCCCAGCCAATGAGCAATGAAATACGATGAGGAATTTCTTCTTCAGAACGAGGCCAAATAACTCAAAACACAACTCCAATTATATCGGGAAAAATCCCTATCCCGTATCTGATAATTAAGCAGAAAAACCTAAAAGCAGACAGAATAACTAAACACACTGCATAGCACAGGATCACTTGACCCTGATGCAACAGGACCATTTTGCAACCTCCTGCAGGAACTGTGGCAGTGGTGGCAATGGCAGCAGCTCACCACTCACAGGGACCCTGCAAGAGCTGCAGCTCAGGGCTCTGCCCCATCCTTCTGCTCGCTCAGGCACAGTGGCAACAGTGCAGGGGGCTGAGCAGGGGCGAAAGGTGGGACTCCAGCCATCCCCAACAGCCCTTCCCTGGAAAGGAGCCTTTCACTTGGAATGAACTGCCACATCTAAATGAACAAATGGGGAAACATGTTCGCAAGCAGGCTACAAATGAATAACCCCTAACTACAGTACAAGGCCATTGCTGGCCCCACATCTGTATTTTGAGCATCATATCCTTTTGTGGCTTGTAGATTGCTAATCTTAGCAATGACGCAGGCTGTTATTGCAGCATTTACCTGAATCAGCAGATCAAAAGAACAGCTGTGGGAAAAGAATACACTGGTGTGTAAGGCATCTTACTAAATCTCTGGAGTCTGAGGTTTCTGTATCATTTGCATCAAGAYCTCCTGATGGCAGTGATATTTATGGTGGGTGACTCCCTTAAATACAGGTAACCTTTTGTGGAATCAAAGCTGCAAAAATAGYGCTCTCTACCTCTTAAGGGAACATGAAAGGGGGAGAAAAGTTTTACTAGGTGTTGTCCYGGTAAGGCATGTATGATAATGTGAAAAAGGCAGAAGAGGAAGGTGCTGAGAGAGGATCTAGGAAGTGTGAAACTACAGCAACACAGGTTACCACAGCCTTGAGAAACAACTTTTTGAAGCAAGTAATAACTCAAAGCAAATGAAGAAAGCGAGCAAAGAAATTGTTGGCTATTATTCAATTCCTGCTCTGCTTAAAGAGATCCAAGCCAGGCCTGAATAAGCTGGCACATCTATATGATAAATGGCTGTGCAGATATATTAATGCAGGTCCCAGAAGCTGCTAGTGCCAAACTCCACTCAGAGCAACTTTCTTGCCTCTCTGCTGAACTGACTAACACTGGACCGACAACTGCTATGTTGACTACATCCAAGAGCTGTCTCATTTGTGTTAGTTTTTCTGGTAGCTCCCCACATCATGCTGTTCATGCCTCTACCATTCATTTCTCCTATTAATTGAAGCCACTCAAAGGGTGACGAATCCTGGCTGATTACTCAGGTGAAAAAAGTTAATACATATCTTTTCAATATGATTCTGCTAGCATAATCATCCGTTTGTTTCACAGTTTCAGAAGCATAATAAGAAACCAGCATCTAAGGTGACCAGGAATAACTTACCTGTTCATTTTTAGTAAGTCTTGTTTTGTTATGAATGTCAGACGTAACCAGGTTGAATCCATGTTTCTCTGATAAAATTCTCAAAAGCAAAACCACAGTCCGACTCCCGCACTTTCCGACTCTGTTGTAGACCACCTGGCTGGGGAAAGGAAGAACCTAGACAAAGGTTGAAAGAAATGGAGTCAGTATATTGGTATTTTTGTTTCCATGTACCTCAGACACAGGATACTTTGGCTACAAGTCAACAGACATGTACAGGAGAATTTCTAGGACTCTGCCCAGGTCAGAAGCATTCAGTTCCACCAGCGAGTTATAAACTCTTCAGATTAAAGGGCTAACACATGACTCAGGAGATGGCAAACAGAGATTTCCCCCCCCTATCGCTCTATTTAAAGTAATAGCTCAGGTCAGTAGTGAYCTCAGAAACACTAAGCCACTGCTGATGACTTCTGCTGAAGATGGTGATGGGCTTAAACTTGTTGCTTGTAACCTCATCACAAACAGTCAGCTTAAGTTGACTGACTCCATACAAAGAACAAAGAGCAGTGAATTCTCACCACAGTTTGGCAATTTGAAGTGAAGCTGACATAATGCAAGAGGAATGTACAAGTTGCAAAACTCCTGCTTAAAAGAAAAAAAAAGAAAGCAACAACCAATTGGGTACAGCTAAAATGAATCAACTGTTTGAATTTAAAACATAAACATAAATCTTAAAGAGACTTAGAAAAGAAACCATGACGCTGGCTACACGTGTACTCGTGAATTAAACAATGTCAGAGGCTATCGGAAGGCCTTGAAGTCCACTGGCACAGTCTGATCATACCCATAAGATCCACTAAACCTCGAAACAGAACAGCCACATCCAGCCTGGCTACTGGGAATGATCTCTAGCCCATACTAACTCTTGAACCATGCTCTTCTCCCTGCTTAGGATACTGCTAGTTGACTTGCGCTAAAACCATGCCAAGGACCATTCTACAATTTAACAGAATGGGCAACAGAGTTCCTGGGCTGCTGTTTACCACATAGTATCTCTCTGAAGCTGGAGGTTAGTTTYCTTTTCTGCCCCAAAACCACAAGATAAAAAGTAGAAAAATGTGAAACTTCTGTCAGTAATTTCTCAGATAGAACTTTCTACTGTATTTTGGCAACAGTAGGTAATGAAATTTTGTTACTGCCCTTAAGGCAGAGACACAGGCTGTGGGTGCATGTGGAGTATGTGGGTGGTTGTATTAGCATTTTTGCAAAGCACAACTATCAGAGCTGCTTAGACTGGTAAATTACATGCTTTTAGACAACTTRGGTATTCCAGAAGAGACATGCTTCAAAAATAAGCAAAGTAACATCTCACTGAGGATGCTTTGTACACTATACTAACAACAGCAAATTCAGCATTTTTTTAAACTAAAGTCATATTACCAGATGCTCAACTTAGAGCAATCCCATCAATAGTATAATCAGCAGCATGGGAAGACAGTTTGATTTGAACCTCAAAGAACACAGAGAATGATAACAGTTTCACAGTCAGAAATTTCAGGGATGAAAGAAGAGGACATCAAAGAGGTGAATTTGTCATTATAGTTAGTATAAGGCCAACAGTACATGAAAATTATGAAATCTATCATTATCACAAATTAAGTGAGGAATTTCGGCCACAACTGTCTGCATCTAAAGCAAAATGGTATCAAATTTCAGGATTACTAAGTGTCTTGAGTAGGGAATCAAAGAGCTATCTACAACAAACAGGCTTGCCAAACTGAGATTTCCCTTGACAGCATGAATATCTGGCTCTGCTGGGGGGAGAGAATTCTTCTCTTGGTTGTTTCTTTCAAACAGAAGTCAGAAAAAAGGCTGTTGATTATTTCTCCAAGTGATTATTTGAGAAAAACTTTCCATTAATTGCCACATTAAAAACTGAAATTCATGAAGTTGGTTTCACCATATATTTGCACCAGCTATTTTCCCCATTTAGGCCTTTGAGGTAACACAATCAATGCTATTAGCTTTTATAAACTGTACACTGAAGTATAAAAACACTGTTCTACAGTTAGCTTTGGACTAATCTTCTTAATACTATATCTGACTTGTTAAAATTCAAAYCTTTTTCACTCACTTTCATTTTTGCTACTGGAGTCTTAATCATCTGTTTGGAGTCAGTGATGTCAGCTCTGTGCCAAGACGCAGCAGCGCTTCCGCTGTGCTGTCCTACCACGCTCCCTTYCTTTCCCCCCTCAAACCCTTCTCTTGCTAACATATACCAGACAGAATTTGTACAACAGAGRAACAAAGCTTCCTTTGCTGGGATGATCCAGCAAAACTAACTTTGTATTCACTCAGCAGTTTTGACTTCTTCGGTGATGTTGAGAAAAGTTCACTGCTTCTCATCCCTTATGTATTGTATGCTAATTTTAGCTACTCCCRTAAAAAAAGCTCTTCTAGCTCCTAATTTCAGCTAGTGCCTGAAATTGAATAAAGGCAGCAAGATCTACCAAGCACTGACCTTTGCCCACAGGTGCGTAGTGTTTCTGCTCAGGATCCCACTCCCTTAACTCCATGTCACCCCTCTTGGAACTCAGATCCTCAAAATGCAGGTCAGCACATTTTATTGTACTCGTTACCAACCAAACGCTACCGCTGCCTGATTTCCCCAGTTGCCTTGACTTAGGTTAGTTACTAGAAAATGATGAAGAAGATGGCATTATGTTTCAGGCATCTATTTTGCATAACCTTTCTTGAAAACTAGAAAAAGAGGAAATGAAAGTAGTAATTCATAGTTCTAAAGTTAGAGGAAGTCGTGTTTTGTTGCTGACTGAGTACCATGGGCCACGCTTTCAGCAAAAGGCACTCTGAAATCACATGACCGCATTAGTCAAAGCCTTGGTATATGGCAGCATCATCTGATAACACAGACCAAGAGGCATCTGTTGTTAGGCCTTTAAATTGGCTAGTATTGTCAGAAGTCACAGTTTCACCTACAGCAGACAATAAATAGGTGTGCTCCTAGTGAGGAAGATTATTTGCAACATCTATGCCATGACTCAACAGTTGCTTCTGCTGAGAAATCAGCGATCCATCACTTGCATGTCATTTTTAATTAACATTTAGAAATCAACAAATTAAGTTCTGTGCGCATCAGAAGCAGCATATATAGCACTCACTTAAGGAAAGCTCATTTTTCTATTACAAAGATTGTGCAAAATGTTTCCTGATACAGGATCTGAATCATAGTTCTAGGCAACATGTTCAACACAAGGGTAATGCGCCAAAGCAACGGTGTGCTTCAAGCAACAGTTACTTTTGCTCTGTGCAATCATCTTCTCCCAGAAGGCTTGCTGGTATAAGAGCAGTCAGAAGAGGTATGTGGGCTTTCGGCAGTAGCTGAGCAGCTAATAGATCTTCCTGAGGCAAGCAGAATGATTCCTCAAGCAATCCTTCAGCTTACTTTCAAAGAGGATTGCAAATTAGGATCAAAAATAAATGTAAAAATCTGGATATCCTTATGTATAAACAGGAACATACTGAGTTATTTATGGTACTTTGCTACCATCAATACATTTCATGACAAAAAAAAAATGTTATTTCTGGTAACAATGTTTATGATAATTTAATACCTGAACCCTTCACTGCTATTTATCTATGAAAGCTGCCGTTCTCCAAGTTATTTGAGGAATGGTATTTGGTGACTGCTGTCTTGGTTAAGCCTTCAGAAATACAGGATATCACATCTGTTCATTCAGTAAGTGAACCTGGCCTCCCAGGGCTCATGTAAAACCCACATAACACACACAACTGTCTCTGAACTGAAAAATCACAGCTTCAATGACTAGAGAACCCCAAAGGTGATAGATGTAACATCTGCAGGTTATAGCTGCAGCTAACCTTTTCCAAAACAACTGCTAACAATGGTTAACATTGAACACATTTTATAATTTAGAATACAACTGCAGGGACATCACCATCAAAGTTTTTATGTAAGAATGCCAATAAGTGATATTCTAGACTGTCTGCTTTTTGATTCATTTCTTTGTACAACAAAATCAGCAACGTACGCTTGCCACGTACACCAAATGCATGTGAAAAGAAGCCTGACAAGCTGCATTGTGCTCAAAGCCAATTCCCTCCTGCACGGCTGGGAAAAAAAAAAAAAAAAGAAAAGAAAAGAAAAAAAAAGCTACTTTTTTAAGTTACTTCAGTAGTTTGACCACTGAGATGTCGTCAGGATGGTCAACAGCCATGAAGCTAAAAATCTACCAGAATGACAGGGCATTTGTGCTGATATCTGTAGCAGGCCTTCTCACCTCAGGGAACGGTGAAAGAAATYTGGTCAGCGTTGGCCAACATATTTGCCATGGCTCTGCAGTACTGTCCACAAAACAACATTGTGACTTGTGGAATGAGTTTCTTCTCTGCTCACACATACTCTYTTGGCATACTTTGCTGTGCAACTATGTAAAAGCCTTTAAGAAAAACATTCTCATTAGTAGATGCAGACAAATGCCCTTGGAGGAGTAAGAGCTCACACAGCCTATGTTTTTGCAGTGCCTAGCACTCTGGAAATACGATAAATGACCAGAGTATGTAACGCTATGGAAATGTTAATCAATACATCATAATTATTAACCACTCGGATTTTCATAGAGGAGTTGCACTCTGCAAGATAGCAAGCAAAAATTTTTCTTCATTGGTACACCATTTTAAGTTGAATTTCACTGTACTTTGATCACATCCAGGTTCCAACAACTAAAGCCCTGATTTGATTAGCCATTAACTTTGGACGAGTCTTACTAATACCATACACAAAAAAGAAAAAAGAAAACAGAGAAAAGAAAAAAAAACAAGAGCAGACCTTTGTAAAGTTTCTCTTCTAGCTGCAAACAACCTTATCAGCTAAAAAAACAAAACAAAAAAACAAAACAAACAAACAAAAAAAAAACAAAAAAAMCACTACTGGTGCTACCAAGTTTAGCCAGTTCTCACCTTTGTTTCTGAAACCCACCTTTCTACATAATGCAACTCCGATCTGCACACAGTTGATAACCACAGCAACCTAAATAAAAGAAGCCAGAAGCAAATACTCACTGCAGTCTAGGTGATGACAAAGAAAACTGAAATAAAAGGCTATTATTTTCAGAAGACTTTCAGTTTAAAGGAGGCCACTATGTCAATGTCTTGACTGAATAATCATCAGAATCCACTTCTGTCCAAATCAGGTAAGATGCAAGATAAGCTCTAGAGCTCTATGCTCTCTTTAAAAGGACACACTATTTAACCCAAACTTCACCTGCAGCATTACTGAATATGGCTAGCTTTAAGGCTTCACTACTGAAGCTGTGCTAATGTTTATCTGTTTATGTCTCCATTCTGTTTACACACCTAAATACACTAGAAAGCATGCCCAATACACAAAGTAAGGCAACACAGAGGCTTCTGATACTTAAGCAGGTATTTGTTTAATGGGATCAGTTCTTTTAAGATGCTGCAAATCTGCTTTTTGCATTTCAGGAATCACCTAAGTAATCTGCTAGAAGAAGAAATGTGTCTGTCATAAACCTGTGTTTGTACTAAGCAGATCTAGAAATGCAAGAAATGGAAAACCTTTAAATTAAAAGAGGAATTTCTTTGTTTTCGCACTCAGAATATGCACAACATCAAGAGTCAAACAATACAAGGGACAGTGGCAGAGGACAAACTTGAAAAGATGGCTCCTATTATATTAGTAGAAACATGTACAAAAATGGCAGTTGGAGGTTCACTAAAGGCTGATTTGGCTACATTTTGTTTTACAATGACAGTATGTGTCATACAGATTAACTACTGAGGAGGTGATGCTCTGGCAACAAGATATTCATGCAACAATATACACAACTTGAAATAATTACAGTGCAGCTTTATTGAGCACTGCATCAAAGCTCAGAGATAATATAAACTATTCAAACATATAATCCACTTAGGAGTTTTAAGAATTAGTAATTACAGCTATAAAAAAGTAAAAMCCACAGTATAATTACAACAGCTATCTCCAAGGGTTTGAATAGTTACCTTACAATTTACTTGCAGTGTGAACTGCAAATTTTCTTCTTTTGTTCCAGGGCTAACGAAAATGACAAGAATCACTTCAAATGCAATGCAGGGGGAAAAAAAGGGAGATTATTCCAGTGAATTTGCATTAAGGAAGAAGACTCTCAAGCAGCTCTGCAGGTCTACCAGTTTCAGGAGCTGAGTCACTTTTCAGAGAGCCTGACAGAATCCAGGTTTCCATTTTCAGTGGTGGCTTTATCATTGCACCACTTGAAAGGCAGGCTGGACAACAACCTGCAGCATCAATGCTTTAGGGATTCAGACAAAGGCCTAAATCACTCCACTTTTACAGGGTTAACAAAATCCAACCTATGTTGTTTCTTGTTAATTTTGTTAAGTCAATAAATAAATAAATTAATGACCTGTTAGCCTCCTTCATCSCTCCTTCAACTAAGCTTACACTGAGGAAATGAAGCAATACAACATCTATCCACGTAACATACATACCTAGCATACATAGCAGTAGAAATCAGTAATACACTCCTAAGCTAATCTTGTCTCTGATTTCTATTGAATTAGAAGACTTGCTAAATTCAATGCGTGCCCCTGGCATGCTGCAAAACAGAAGCTACAGTTGAAACCTCTAAGAAGCTGAACAGCTGGAGACTTAATCAGAGGAAAAACAGGAGCAAATACAAGACAAGATCAAGCAGAAGACCAACTAGAAATCACTGCACATGGACAAAGTGCTTTTGCTAGCAAACAGTTTCAGCCAGCAGAGGCTTAGGGCACTGATCAACACTGCTGCTGTTTGCTAGAGAGACTGAAGAATCTACAGAGGGGGAAAAAAAAAAAAAAAGAAGAAGAAACTAGAAACCCAGAAACTAGAAAGCTAGAACATACAGGCTTTACAGGCTTTGAAATTATAGGCTTTGACATAATGAACAAAGCAGGGGTCAGCCACTGTTTATATTTATTGTAATAGGTTGTTCTTTCATRGGATTTTATAGCTGGTAGCAGAACAATACTTATTTTTATGGTAGATCAAYCGAATTCTCCCAGACACTAACATATGCCTCTCATAAGCAAAAACACGTCTGTCAGGGCCTACTGAAAGACAAACTCTGAGGCGAATAAAAGGTAACATATTCCAAACATAACTTCAGAAATTGCCTCCACAAAATTTAATTCCAGACAGAAATCACCTAATTCGTGCACACTTCTCAAGACAACTACAAAAAAGAACTACCTATCACAAGGGTATGTCAGTAGAGAACATGACTGAAAGGTGAAACTAGAATAATAATAAATAAATAAATAAATAAATGAGCTGTTAGCTTCCTCCATCTTTCCTTTAACTAAGCCACACAGATCCAGATACACCAAGTACTGTCACACTTAATTTCAGAGTTTAACATGGGACAGGGAAAAGCTTTTGAAACCAACCAACTCTGAAGCAGACTAGACAGCATGGTCTTCTCAATGGGTGACTGAAAATACACTGGAAACCACAAGAAAGGTAATGGCAGAGTTTGCTTGTTTCCGAAGCTGGATAGCCAAATGGCTGCAATGGAGCATTGAAAATAAGCAGAAGAAGAAACAGAAGATTCTTCTGTTGCATCTTCATTAAACAACTAATTCAACTGAGAAAGGATGACTTTTTTTCAAAATAAAACATTTCATGGTTTTGTTACTATTGGCGGCTGACAGATTTGGAAGAGTAAGTTAAAATATGTTCTCTAATAATTCAATATCCCTAAGTACTAAGATAAATTAAAAACATAAATATGGAATGCAAGCAGCAAAAGGAGACTGGATGCATGAGCAGCCTTAGGCTTATCAAGGCTAAAAAAAAGCACTACTACAGAATGTGCCCCATAGCTAATGATTCCTGACCTGTACCACCAAACAGATCTATACTGCTAATATAAAAACCTCCATTAATTTTGCTGGGATGAAGTGCTACAACCATACAAATCTAAAAAGAACTCAATCTATACATAAAATCTGCCTGTCTAGTCTCAGACCAGGCCCTATCAACAAGATACTTTGTCTGTATTTAGAGCAAATTGATACTTCTATAATAACAATAACAAGCTGGAAAAATTCTAAAGAAAAGGGCAAACAGCAAGTTCTCAAAGTTATGCCTGCACCTTGTCAGTGAATTTGGTTTTGCTCCTTTTATTTTTCCTATTTCACAACGAAGCTATGATTGCCTTCACTTTCTCACAACAGCAGCTTGAAGGTAGGCAAAATCTCTGCTTCTGTCATCTGCTGCACTAGATTTCCAGTCAAAGACAGTAGAGAATCAGGTGTAATTCAGGTGTTGTGTAAACAGCAATGTTTAAATTCAGCACATGGTTGCAAAGAGGTTGGTAAAGAGCAGATGCTCTGTTTACTCAGCAGTTTCAAGAGGTCACTGACGTAAGACACCATGCTGAGGTGTGAGCAGGACTCCTAGCCCTAACTACTCATCTCTGTGCAGTCCCAGCTCCTTGTCCTGTATAGAAGCAATGGCAGACCTGGCTCCTCTCAGGGAAGAAGCAGATGAGATGTAATCACTCTACCCCCCCGTGGCTCAGGGGGCTACAGCTGAATACCTGTTAGATGAACCAAATCTCTTTATTTCAGCCTGTCTTAACACAATATGCATTTCAAACCTCTTCATTCTTCTTGCAGTTTACATTCCTCTGCAGTTTACAGTTTGTTCACCTGTTCTTCTGAGACCAAAATGAGATGCAGTGCTCTATCTTATCTCTCCAGCACCAGAGTAAACTGAATAAATATCCTCCATAACTTGCAGATATCCCTTTTTAATACATCTCAGGATGACATTTAAAAATACCAAGGTATGGGATTCTTTCTGTGTTACAGTGGTGCAAAACAGAAAGCCATTTGTTCCTTCTTCTGCTTTAACCTCTCTTTAGTGCTGCATGAGTATACACAGGTTAGAACGGAAAATAAAGACCAGGAAGATTGTCATTAGTTTTCCTCTGCAAAGCAGTGTTTTTATATCTTAGTTTTGAAGTTCAGCATATTGTGCCAGTCCTCTTTCTGGTACACACCTATCTCATGACMAGGTAAGAAAAGATAAATGATGCAAGAAGATGGTTCACTGGTGCTGGTATTTGTTGAGGGAATGCACATGAATTTGGGTAGGTAAAGAATTTTTATGTCACTTTAATTACCCATTTTCCACTGAAAGGTTTTATGTATAGTATCAAAAAACCCTTAGGTTGCAGAATCTGGGCAAAGCATACTTCAGTTCCAGGGCAGCTTCACATTATATATGACTTGGAACTGTAAGGTATAAAACTACTGTTATTCCTTCCGAGCCCAGGGTTTTGCAGACTCTGTGATGTGCTCAGAACTCACTGGCACAGTTATTCTCTGTTTAAGCAGTAAATCCTATCACATCCAAGCCACATGTTTATATTGGACACTTACAAAATGACAGATATTAAGTAGCTAAGCCTGGTTTTAAAACTTTTTATAATACATCATGACACTGGAGTTCCCTTAAGTAAGCTAACTACCTTACACTAGTTTCTATGCTTCCAATACAATATTCATGAATTCACTCAGGGAKCCAATAATATTGGATTTGAATGTAGTAAGTGGTACACTAAAYAATTTATTCCTCTCTATGCATTTGTCTTTCTTCATATAAAGGTTTAACTCTTTCTTCTCTATCAGTGTTGACTATTTATTAGGCTGTAGCTACTGCAACACATTGTGGCTTCACCTTCATCAAGTATCAATCATACTATCTCTTATGCCGCCCTCCTTCCCTTTAGTTTAGGMCCGCTTCAATTACATTTCATTTTAATGCTTCCAGCTTGGTCTTAATCATGTTCATCCTTTCCACAACCTGCACACTTTGTAAGTCAATTGACTTATAAAGCATAAAACAGAAGAYGTTTATAGTCATTTTAGCACTTTTATTTGTAATATGGGTCACTGCTGGTGGACCACAACTCAGACGTTTGCTATTGATGAGCTGACTCTGGGGTGGATTGATGCTGCTCGCTCAGAGGAACCTACGGGGACCAATTTACTGAATTTCCCCGCACAGCTTCTGTAGGTAATAGACTCAAATCAAGTTTATAACCTGGAAGGAGTAACGTCAAGAAGCATCTTCATGAAGCATTTAAGGTTAACTCTTCTAGCACAGCCAGGACAAAATGGAAGTCCTACACTGTCTAAAATTACTTACTSGCCCTGAATAACTTCTCTGACCGACCACGGACCATGTTTGAGTTATAAGAGGATCCTGTGGTGATAGAGATGTTACATTTGGAGGCAATAATGGATGAAGCACTAATCATTCAGCATCAGGTGCTCCCATTTCACCTTCGGAAACTGAAACAATTAATCTGACTTGTTTGGCCAAACCAGACACACTGTCCTCTTTGCTGGTAGTTTTGACTGCATCACTGAACAAGCATTAGTGAGTTCACAGCCTCGCTTTTTATTAAAGCTTGTTRACATTGCCCAGGCACTTCATCACTGCTTACTATTTTCTGATTATACTTCATAGCCTTATAAATCCAAACTAGAAACCAGGATTTATGAGCTTGCCTTCAAAATTATGAGGCTTTAAACGTAACATTTGAATTCTTACTTGTCTTTCAGTTTTGTAGCCTCTATAGCATCCCAAATTCCTTGCTTTCAAAATTTTTTTTTTCTTCAAACATAATGGTTAGAAAAAAAATCTGTTTTTCAGGATAGCTGAGATACTTCTGCAACTGTTTAATGATAACAGTTCAGGATTTAAGAATAGCATCAATAAACATGATTCATTGTAAAATCATGAGTGTTATTCAACAGAGTCACAAGCACTAGCAACATCAATTAAGATATTTGTTGTTTTCACAAGACAGCCTGTTACGCTACCCCTATCCAGAAATGTCCTTCAGAATGGCAGACTTTTGTTTTACCAGTTTCCAGGTAAACTGGACTTCAACATTACAATCCAACAGTTCCTAATACACAGATATTCAARGTGTCACTGGTTTATTAAAATTTTGTTTTTACATGGCATTCTGTGGARCCTTGCATTTCTACCAACTTTTGTTAGGTACACTAACATCTGTCTATCTGAATTTATCTGGTATTACAGGATACTTGTCTAAGTGGATAMAATTGCACATATGCAGTTTCTTACATGCTATTTTGGTTTGTGAATACATTCCTGTCACAAAAAGAAAGGAAGAAGATGGGGATGTTTTAGATAGCWGGAAAATTAAAACTGAAATCTGTAGAAGATATTCACGTGCTGTGAAATAACCTGCAAGGATGCTTAGCAGATGAACAGAAATCAGTTCAGCATGAAGTATGGATTATGCCATAAAATGCCCTTCAGAAGTGGGGACACTATTGCCTTGAATAGTTGTTTAGTTACACTACATGAAGTAGAACAAAACCTAAAAGTTGTAAAATTGGTGATATCAGAATTTTTCTATTTTGTRTAACATTGGAGAAGCTGTTGTGTTAACACACATAYATATAACACATATATATGTATATGTGTTAATACCATATGCAATCAAAATCCACCTTTAACTATGCACCCAAGTCGACAACTAGAGTACAAATCAAAAGATATTTATCAAGAAATAGTTGTCAAGCATCTCTGAAATATATTGGATCAAACTCAGACTAACATCATTCACAAAATCTGCACCCCTGTTGCATTTCAAAGCCTTTGAAAATTCATAGGCTGAAACTTTCAGGCTTAGTAAAAATCAAATTCATTAGTGTTGTATTTTTCGTAGGATGTCAACGTACAGTGTTTCACATGGATTTATCTTCTTGGGAGAAGCAGCCAGGCTTTAATTTCYCAAATCTCTTTTTACTTTTCCATTTTCTATCAGTGAGTTTCCCCACATCAACACTATCTGACATAATTTTAACTGAAACAGTATTCAGAAAAAAGATAATCTTTCACATCCATTATTTTGGGGAAAACCAGAATAAAGCTATTTCTCGTTCCRAAGATTCTCTATCTGTAAATGAATATGAGTAAAACAAACCAGAAATTAGTACTTCAGTACTATTCAGATAATTTTATAGCTGAAAGCACAGACTCAACTCTTGCTATTGGCAGTATCTCCCTAATACTAGAGTGCTAGATCACTCAGCCACTATAGCTTCAGAAGTACTCCAACCAATTACAATTAACATACAATGGAACAATCCTCTGGAAAGACAGATCTCCCACCCCCCCTTGAAATACTGTAATTTATGGTATGGAGAAGACAATTTAAAAAGAATATAAAATAACAGACAATTTCCAATATTTCAACACTTATTTTAGATCTTCTCTAATCAAATGAAGAAAAATGAGAAATCTTTTTAAAAATCACAGTATTTTACTGATTATACTAGCCTCAAGAGCTCAGTTATACAGTGTAATGACACTTCAAACTATGATGAGGATCACTGTGGTTAAGGCACTTACTGAACTCTCTTCTAATATTTTGGTTTTAGCAACCATTCATTGAGTCCTGTAAGCAAAGGAAATTATTTACTTCATTGTAGTGTTTCTAAATTCTAACAATTCTTTTCTATCACAAAACTTCCACACTGCACCATCATCGCATAAATAACTCTTTATTTTACAAGCAGGATAGATTCTTATCATCGCTGAAATTAAAAAAGCCAAGGTGACCCCAGAGGGAGAGACTTTAATTCTGCTCCTCGGCTCCCGCCCCCTTTTTGGCTGTTCTCTCTGTTTAACCCAGACAGCAATGAACAGTAGGATGGCTTCCTTAAACAGTGCACACCATTCATCTTAGAATAGGTAATGAGAGCATTCTAGGAACACATATACTAATATTTATCTTTTTAAATGCAGTTTTTAGAATCAAATAAACACGTATCAGAAAGAAAATATATGTATTTTTTAACAAGCACTTTAGTTCTTAGAAATAAATCTGTTAAGACTGTACAGTTTGACAAGGGTAAAATCACACTCCTAAGAAAGATTTCTAGAACAAGAGCACAAATTCAAATGAAAGAGCAAGCATCCATTCAGAAAAACCAAACAAAGAAAAATACGTAGTTCTCAGCTGCTACCTAAGTATTGTTACCAAAAGAATTGGAAAAAATAAAGCTGACATGAACTTGATTGTTCATATATGCATACAAACTCAGTGAAACGGGGACAACGTTTGTATGAACTTTTAGACAGCCTTAAAAAAAGTGTCTGCTTGACAATTGAGCATGACAATGCTTGGGTACAGTATACATTAAATGCTACTTAACAATTCTGATATCTTTTCCCATAGTCTTTATCCCCAAGGGAAACATCCACAACTATCACTTAAGTACTAGATTAGAACAAAAAAAATCATGTAAGGGCAATTTATCCACYTTCCAGCTTCAAACTCTTTGCAGTCATTTCAGTAGACTAGTAAAACTCAGTTCAAACTTACTGGTATGTAATTTGGGTTTTTTTTGTTTGTTTGTTTTGACCTCACCCTGACCCACAGTCCTTTCTGTATTCTTTTAAGGCTTTGAAGTATTGTCACACAAATGCTAAGCACAGGACTTTGCTGATACCTAAGCAGCTGCCAAAAGGCATCAGATTTATGATAGGCCTGCCATAGGAAGACTTAACCAAAAGAGAACAGATGACTTGAAAATGATTTATCTGTCATCTATGTTCACAGTTCCATTATACATATATATCATGTGAGCCAAAGGAGGACCATATCCTGACGTTCTTACCAAGTTCTCGGGGTAAAAGCTTTCATCAATGACAATAGGAGATTTGATAAAGATCACATCATTTGTCCTCAAAGGTCAGCTTCATCATCTTGGATGGAGGGAAAAAAAAATAAATCAGGAAGTATTGCTAAGGAAAGAGCCAGCACAAATACTGGAACAAACTACACCATTTTTATTCACTGAAATGCCCACACATGAAAACATGAAATATATCAACACAACTTTATCAATCAGTAATTAACAACAACTACACAGGCATTTTTAAAACATGCTAGTATCATCCATAAGCAATACTTGTTCTTCAGTCTACATGAAAAGGAAAGCAAACGATTTTGCAAAAACCCTAAAATTGTTATTTTGGATGGATATTAAGAAAAAACATGTGTGAGAGAGACACACACAAATATATCTAGGAAATGCAACTGTTTCAATTTAAAGAATTAATTTTTACTGTCACAATAGGAGGTTAGGCCTGGGTCAACTATACTCCCTTTTTATACATCACATACTAGTATCAGCAAGCTGGTAGGCCACAGAAGTATTGAAGTTACTGGAAATCACATCTATCTGCAGAAAAGCACACACAGGTCTGTTTTAAAACTAGAGCAGATTGACAAAATAATAAATCTCTGGTCAAGTCTTTGGTAACCAATGAGCAAAGAAGAGCAGTCTATGCTGCATACACTAGTTTCATACCACAGGAACACTCCTTTTAATAGTTAAGTGAATTTTTTCTGGGAGGAACACTTGAAAAGCTGGCTGAACAGACTTTTACAGGAGAAGCAGAACCAGATGAGCAATGTTCATGTATAGCAGGGAGCAGAGCTCTCTTGCTCTACTTCCACTGAGAAAATTGCTGTCACTTTCATCGGGGGGGGAGAAAAGACTCTGATCAGTGAAGTGCTGATTTATTTATTTATTTCAATTCTTCCATAGGGGGGAGGGTGCGAGGAGGGGAAAAAAGAAAAAAAAATAGTATAAAAAGGACAGTTTTGGCACCTAGCCACGAAGAAAAGCCAAAACTAATATGACTTCCAACAAAACATTACAATATGCTCTGCAGAATACCTAAAATCCTAAAATTCAGTGCATACCAACTGTTGGTGGCCTTCCACTGCAGCTAACTAAACACCCTGGATATTAGCTATCATTCATTTCAACCATGGGCAATACATTTGTTGTTCTTTATCTCAAACATACAGGCATTTCTAGTTTTTTAAGCATTTTTAAGCAGATGCATAAAGTAATAATCATCTTGATTTTGAAACTACCTAAACTTCCCAAATCTGCCTTTCATGTTTTCATTTCATGTGTGCTGTAATTCCCTCTGGTGAAGACAGCAGGCGTTAGAGCTTCCCATAATAGTGCCAAGTAGGACTGACCACAGACAAATTCAGCAAGTCAGAAGAATCCTTTCCAGGATAAGTGCTTTTCAGGATTGAGAGAAACAAATTTAGGGCTTTTGCAACTATGTATTATAGATGTTACTAAAGAAAGCTGCATCATGTCAGCTGWGCCTTGTGACTACCACAATTGAAAATACCTGCAGTGAAATTATTTTAAATGTGGTATTCAAGGCTAATTTCTTCTCACAGCTCTTTATATGCCAGATTAAACCAGCTATCATTCTATGCATAGACAGTTACCTAGTGATATGAACAGAGACTATCTGAATGATAATGATAATTACATTAACACTGTCAGAATTTAGTTTCAGTAGTACAAGCAGAGTTCACAGTTCAGAGCTGAAGTTCGAGGGTAAATCATTGCACTTAACCAATGATGTAATGTATAAGATTTACATAACAAGAGCATCTGAGTGCAGAATACGACTCTTAGCAAATATGAAGAAGTATCTGTCCTTTTAACAGTTCCTACTCAGGTTTTCATTAGAASAGTAAAAAACAAACAAAAAAAACAAGAAAAAGCACGTTTGCACGTATGTTGTCCAAGGATTGGTTAAAATGCTGGCATCCATCTTTTATCAGTGTTTTTAAACACACACAAGCAAAAGCAAAATATCTGTCATGAGAATAAGGCTACATCCTTTTACTCCTCTGAGCTATGCACCAAGCTTTCACCAGTGAGGATGAGAGGAGAAGAAGCCCAAAACCTTTACTGACCATGTAAGTAACTAATCAGTCATTCAAGAAGTACCTACACAACTACTCAATCAGCTGGGTAAGTACCTAATCAGCTGGACTTTCTGTGCACAGCTG
Organism: Rhea americana; assembly: GCF_003343005.1. Lineage (NCBI taxonomy): Eukaryota > Metazoa > Chordata > Aves > Rheiformes > Rheidae > Rhea > Rhea americana. The sequence goes on along the minus strand of NW_028185128.1, from coordinate 2,146,245 downwards.
AGCTGCAGCTGGAAGAGGCTGTGCGAACTCAGTCCAAAATTAAAGGTTTAGATAGGCAAGAGAAATTTGTACAATGTAAACAGGAAAAAGAGTGCGGTCTGGATAAATCTGGATAAATTGCTGCTGTGCATTATTACACATTTCCCGCCCACGGTACCTTTTAATAGTAATGCAAAATCCCTGAAGTAAGAGGACCAAAATGTCAAATTCAGCATATAAATCTGAATAAAGTTTTCAAGGTTAAAAACTCTTATCTAGATTACAGCCTCTTCCTTATTGGCACAGCAAGACATTTCTGAATGCTAACGCAAACATGAAAAACATGGGTCTGGAAAGAGCACTACTTCATTCTTTCAAGCTGAGGGGTCACTGCAAAGGCTAGACATATATAATGCTTTCTTCCATGCAAACTGCAGCATTGCTGGGAAAGGGAAGCAGATTGTGCCCAAATAATAAAGACAATGTCTTTCAAGGACACAAGAGGGTACTAAAATAATTTTAAGTGTGAAATATTTGTTTAGCTTAACATTTTCCCCCTCATCTCAGCTAATAATGATGAATTTGACAGGCTGATCTTGTCACTTCCRACTGTGGACATTTCTATTGGTCCAGGCTGAAAACGCATGTATAATTTGTGTTCTTTGAGGGCAAGGAAACCAGAAATACATTGTTCTTCTTTAATTAAACTGTATGAACTTTCTCAATTTACCAGAGCGTAACAAGTTTTCACTATCAGCTGGAAGTTACAGTTCCCACATACACACACAGTTTGCCGCAAAACGTGAAGAAACACAGATTATTTTAGCCTGCTTTCGCTGAGAACTAAGYGAAATCCAATTGCTTTCCCCATGACCTTCATTCTGCTGACCAAAAGCCACTTGTTTCACCGCACTAACTTATAAATGTGGTTGAACACTAAGACAATGCTAGTGGCTCTGGGTGCGATTTCACGGTCACTTTAAACAAACATGAGTGTGGACTGCCACCGGAAAGCGTGGCTCCTCACGTCCACTCGATCTCGAACTACCCACTCGTGGTGGCTGCACGAGCATTCACAGTGAGCCACGTCAGCAAAACAATCTGGCTGAAAATTAAACCAGGATAAGGATGCATTTTCAGTAACTGCTCAATCTCACCACGTGAACACTTGTGTCAGCCCAATGTGAATCCTGCACTGCTGGGGAGGAACTGGCCCTTTTCACAGCAGCCTGCACTTTTTGGCTTGGGGGGATGACAGAATCTCACCCTTTCTGTGGAATTTTTAAAATAAGTAAAATCTCTGCTTAAAGGTGCAAGAGTATTGATAGGGTTTACAGGAGTACTCAGACATCTAAATTCCATCAACAAAATTATTTGAAAAGTTTCAAACTAAATACAACCACAACCAGGACAAATCTACAAATTCCATAGTATTATACACAGTCACAGAATTCCCCCCCCCCTTCTGCTTCAGAGTTTTACAAGTAACAACAAAAATACTACACAATTTGGAAAGGAAACTTTCAGAAAAGATACACTTTTAAACATTATAATTGCACAGCACAAAGACTGCAAAGAAATCCCTTAGTTCTACACAAATATCTCAAAAAGATATTATACTAATASGAATAAAGCAAGTGTGGAGAAATTAAAACAGGGCAAGAGAACTGCTCTCTTTTTTTGAAATAGCTAATAGCTACTGTACCAAAGGAGTTACAGTGGCCTTATTGTTGCTTGGACAGACAGACAGACAGACATAAGAGATGACCAAATCAGGTTTTAGAGAATAACTAAATTAAACCACAGAAGCACAGAGTAGTTGAGGTTGGAAGGGACTTTTGGAGATCACTTAGTTCAACCCCCCTACTTAAGCAGGGTCACCTACAGCATGTTGCCCAGGACCATGTCCAGTCAGCTTTTGAATATCTCCAAGGAAGGAGACTCTACAACCTYTCTGGGCAACCTGTGCCACTGCTCAGTCACCCTTAGAGTAAAGAAGGCTTTTCTTATGTTCACATGGAATTTCCATTTTTTCAGTTTGTGCCCATCACCTCTTGTCCTGTCAGTGGGCACCAATGAGAACAGTCTGCCTCCATCCTCTTTACTGCCTCCCATCTGATATTTACACACATTAATAAGATCCCCCTGAGCTTTCTCTTCTCTGGGCCGAACAGCTTCTCAGCCTCTTCTCAGATGAGACATGCTCCAGGCCCTTTTTAATCTTTATGGCCCTACCAATATGGGGTAAAACAAAACAAACACCCCCAAACACCTACTTCCAYTTTTTTTTCTTGAAAAAAAAATATCAGCGTGTTGGGCCTTGCCTGAAATGCTGTAAGTGACTTAATATGGTGAAGGAAAAGCCAATGCTGCACAGTTACATTTAATGGGTACCTTACCCCTAAAGAAGCATTCATTAAGCACATTTATTAAATATATCCTCCTGCTCTACTTGAAATGACTGCACTTATATCAGAACCTGTGTTCTAAGAACTGTTGCCTGCAAAGAGGCCATGTTCACTTTCCTTACTAACTCCAACCATGGTGTTGGGCTAGCCCCTGAATACTTCTAATACAACAACCATACTGATTTAGAAAATGAAACAGTCAGAGAGGTTCAACTCTTCTAGCACAGATTTTTTCCTGTGAGAACCGAAAGAAAGTCGTTCACCAGGACTGACCAGCACTATTTGTAAGCAAATACTTCACAAGAAAAACAGTGACTGCAACAAATGGTGAATTTCCTAGAACAGTTAAGGGACGTTTGTCAAAGTCCTGTCTTTACAGGAATATGCTGACAAAACTRATGACAAAAATCATCACTAAAATCGTATCTCCCTTTGAGTCAATGATAAAAATCCCATTAATTTAACCAGAGACCTAACCCAGGCTAAGAAAAGAAATAGTGAAAAAAGAAATCAGAAGAGTCAAGTGCTGTTGATCTCAGCAGAGTTGCTTTGCACATATTCCAGAACAAGTGAACAGATAATTAGCTCAAAGAGAACAGGAAGAAAGCAACYGCAAAATAACAGCAGCTCACCTTTTGTGGGGGTGGTCCATGGTCATCCAAGTAAGTGGAATTTCCTACAAAAAGAAGAAGGGGGGAAATAAACAAAAATCATCCAGTGCAATTTCAAAACTTGCCAATTCATGGAAACAGCACATTTCTATCCCATTGGTTCTGTGTTGTCAAATATTTCAAGGAAAATAAATACTGTCTGCTTTAACTTTTACTTAAAAGGAGAAAAACAAAACTATTCTGATTTGGCTACATTTRTGATAGAAAATTAGATCCACATTGTCATTTTAGCATAAAACTGAACAGGCTAACGTAGCTTAAAATAAATAATCATGGATTTTCAATTTGCATGATAAAAGCAGTGTCAGCTGCATCCTTGTATGTTTTAAGCTACTGAACACAGTCAACCTCAAAACATTTCTTAAATAACAAAATATCAAAGACCTTCATCAGATTTGGTCTGATGAAGTTGACAAGCATTGATTCATTCACCTTTCTTCTAATAAGGACTTCTCCTCAACTTCCAAGCTATTTTTTTTTGTTCCTAAACAAAAGTACAGTTTGAATGGCAGGTGTATTGRGATGCAAATACATCTGCCAGTTCCAGACGCTTTTCTAATTCAGAAGAAGCTTCCGAAATTTTTAAATGCTCCTTTTTTAGTTAGTTAAAATAAAAGAACCAGCAACAACTTCAGACTTTTTATCCATTCCTTACAAACACACACAGACATATAAAATACATATACACACCTGCTCACACATACACCTGCTTGCCTGTAACTTTTCTTCCTGAATCCACCTCCGGAAGGATTAAGCAKTTTTCCCAATACATCCTAGCAGAGAACAAAAGCCTTGTGCTAGTTCTAGAGGTTCCCACCAGGCTGCACATCCCTATCATCTCAGTCATCCTCATATCAAAGACAGCAAAAGCACCTTTGCACAACCCTTACATCAGTAGGGAGCATGGGAGTAACTTACACCAAATGTCTGCTAGATATTCAATTCACRTCAATTGAACAAGTACCTATAGGCTTGATTTCTGCTCTCAAAATATTTTAATTTTTCCAGCACAGCGTAGTTACTACTGCATCTACTTAAAAGACAGTAGGACAATTYTGATCCAGTTAAAAAAGGTCTTTTTAATCAAAGTTTCTTGCTCAAGTCCAATGGTAATACATGGTGATATAAACTCACTGCAAGACAGAYACAAGTGGTGAACCAAATTAAGAGTACTATTTTGAAATCCAGTTAGAATAATTTATGAAACAAGAAAAGAGGAGGGTAAGCTACAGCAAGAAAAATCCTCTATGTTAGTCTGCCCAGCTCCGTGCTCTCAGTCAGTTCCCTCTCCTGTCAAATCTTCTAGCTGCACTCCTTCAGAATATAAACTAGAGTTAACTTCATCATCCACAGTAGGCATGACCAGTTCGATAATGRGAATTATTTTACGTCTGTGTTTGAAAGAGTATTTGTTTTCAATAAAATGGGACCTTTTACTGTAAGATTCATACAAATAAAAACACCCAAAAAAAAATCAGCAAATGCAGCTATGATAAATGGAGTAGGCAGGCTCCGCAGTATTTCTGCCAGTTCCTTAACCCTATGAAGTTCTGCATATGCTCCTATTGATCATCATATCAAAGAATCAGGCTTTCTTCCATTTTGCTTGCAAAATAGAGCCCACACTACAYGACCCTTAAAGCATATGAGACAGTGCCTGCGAAATCTACAACCAAGCTAGAATATTTCTGCAGAAAACCTATAGGAAGAACATTTTCTAATACAAAAGAAGAGTCCATGAAAAGCATGTTAAGTACGACCCCTGCGTCAGGTATTTACAAATTTTACAAACTTAAGAGGGGATACCACCTCCCCCCTCACCCAGTGCTACTTTTCAGATTATAYGTATCTATCTTTTAAAAAAAACAAAACCCAAAATTCTGTATGATAAATATCACAACAATGAAGGAATATCAAAGTAAAGCCATGAACTATCTCCTAATAAAAGGTGACAAAGAAGTAAAAAGAGAAAAGTTGCACAGTAAAAATCAGGGACTTAGAAGTGACTGCCATAAACACTGAAACCACTACTGATAAGCTAGAGTGTTTACTGTAACTACCTCAACATAACATACTTACCTAAGATGGAGAATGTTATTAGGCAGCTTAAATGCTYTGGCATGGAGAATACTGAGAATATTATACAACCTTGTGTTTGACATAACTAAGCACCAACAAGAAGAGAAAATGCTTTCTGGGGTGGATACAGTATAGTAGTAGTAGTAGTAGAGGTCATCTGTTTTCATTATGAATGTAGTCCAATGCCCTGAAGCAACCTTTTTCATTTAATTAAGATGACTTTCCTGAAGTTCTTTAATAAAGCATTACTAAAGACAGGTCTCCCAACAAGACATTTCTAGCTTTCATTTTTCTGGAGAGGAATATTTCTTCTTTTTTTTTTTAAAAAAAGTGTTTTCTTAAATCAGCCTATAATATTTTCTGTCTTCCTTTTAAAGAGTGAAAGTCTGGATCATTAGAAACAACAAAATAGATACAATAATCAAGGCTCAAACCCCAGTGGTATTATGCATTCCACAAAAATGCTCACCACCACACTTGCACTGACTGAACACACACTTCTCCAGGGTCTGTCAGAAAAGAGAATTCACCTTTGTTACAGAACATGGTGAATATATGAAAGCAGKCCAAATATTTTCATAATTTATTATCTTTGAGGTTAAGTGAATCAGATGCACGTAASATCTTTGGGGAAACCTTGTGGTTATGCTTTTTTTTCTTCTTTTTGGAATCACTTAAGTGTGGGGGTTTCTGCTTGAAAGAAGCCAAGTTGAAACAGAAAAAATGGTCAGTTACCAGGATTAAGGACAAATATTACTGTGTCCTGTTCATAACCACAAAAGACAAGAATAWTTGCAATCTTGGAAAAAAACTTTTAAAAATGACTGGAAAGTAAAGGAAGGGATGGTAAATGGGCTTATGTAAGTTACTGAAGATTCTTTCATAGCAACTGGACCGTTCTATTTGAATGATTTAGATATCATGCGGAAAGAATTGAGCAGGGATGAAGGGAGAAAGCCAACATGGAAAATACAGAGTTTTTAGTATTTTCCTGGAGCAGGGTTYTCCCTTGGTGGTGATCATAACAAGCAGTCTAAGGGAAGTGGGACACAGCAACCATTGAACTTTCTCGTGTCTGTYGAAAATCCCACTTTGCTCTCTTCACTTGGTCATTATCTCAAACTTCTGGTTGCCGATACAATCTTTATTGCCTTACCTTCCCTGATGTGTAAAGGCAAGACGTAGTTTGATAGCTGTCTGATGCATTTTCTGGTTTGGAAATCAAAGCTCTGAAGAACGACTGCCCCACCATGAACCCCTAGTTATTAAGAACTGTGCCTTCAAAATAAATGGAAGTCTTGCCAGTGACTAATCAGAACAGGATGAGCTCTGTTCTGCTTCCGGCCAAATATTATTTAATCAAGAATTTGAAAAGCCACCCACAATCAAAACCATCCCATGGCTCCCTAGTGTCAATTACCATTTTATTCTACAAAATTTCTTCACTCCTCTCCCTCCACTATGAAAAATTTCTCACTCCTGAAGCTGCTGGGGAGCTTCCACCAGTCTGAGAGTTAATTTGAACAGGATGCCCATACTGGTGGCACATCCCTCTGCCAGACAGGCCAGCCAGAAGAAACAGGAGACTGGGGGTGCTGCAGCACTCCTCAGCCTGCTGCACTTTATTCTCAGCTTTCTGTGTTTTATGGGGCTCTAAAACTTCTTTCCAGCAGAGTTGGCATTCCTATAGATTTCATAGATTTTTACGCATCTGAAGTAAGATTATAGTATCATGTTATAGTCATCATTTCATGGAGCCCTTTAAGAATTCTATGACCGAAGGGCASGAAGGGGCTAGGAAACTGGAAAACTAGCAGCTTAGGACACCAACATTGCCTAGCTGAAATCCAGTCTAAAAGAAAAATCCTGCTATTGCTGAAGTCAGCAGAGCCATACCAGCCTTAATAGARGAAACTTTCTCAGAGGTGGGCAAAGACGACTAACCTCACAACCTCCTCACTAGCTAGTCTGTGCTGGAGTACAAGGTGACTTACTGCAATTCTTCCACAATATATAAATAGCCCTGCAACTATTATTGGTTTCCTCTGTATAAAACTAACATCCTGTCCAGATTTTCTTCTTGAGAATTAACAAAACAGTTTAATAAGCATTATTTTTTTTGACACTCTGAAATGGAATGTTCTGTTTCCTTTCTTGCTTTTCAAAACATTTTGGCTGTTTCTCATTTCTTAAATCATAAATACCACGAAAAAGATCATATATTTATTTCACTCTACATCATGCATACCAYGAAGAAAAAAAAATCCCCMAAAAATGGAACATGGAAAAAATAGCTAGTTGGTATTTCCTTGCCAGATGAACTCTGTGTATATTAAGATATAATTCAGATTTGTTTGCCTACCAGTTTTATATTTCTAATACAATTAGGAGAAAAACTGACACAGCCAAGCAGAGTTTTTGAAAACTTACTGATAATTCTGCATCTGCAACTTATATAAAATATTACCAGAAGCGTGTATGTAACTGTAGGTTCTAAATCAATGCAGCTAAAAATTCAATCAGAGAAAGTGTTTAAATGAAGAAAAACATTATTATCAAGAAAACCACAAAGAAAAATACTAACTTTCTGTATCTATCAGTTTGTCCAAAGCTAATAGCATTTATATTAATATATTTCTCTTTTGAAGTACACAGACTGCRAAATTAGATCAATCAGTAGATCAAATTCTTAGTAGAATGGTCCACATCATTTGATTTTATTATATTCAAATGTACTGAAAGGTATAATAATAAACAACAGATGAATTCAAAATTTTCAGCAGTTCAAATGAGAAACCAAAGTTCTGATATGACCACACCTAGCCAAATTGTGTGATTTACTGCAAGTGCTATGATGAAAATAGCACAGACACTGGGTTATCTGTGATATTCCTAATGCTTYTGGCTTTTGCTTCCACACTGTGACAAAATGACAAACTTCTCAGCCTATAATTCTGCAAGATAAAAGACACATTTTAACGAACATTTAGAAGTGCTGGCTAAATGAAATGGAACCTGACTACACTTCGATAACGTAAACTCTTGGATAAAACTGCTCTCAAATACAGAGAGAAATCYTTCTCTGAACACATTAGAGAACACAAACTCACAAGGACAGGACTAGGTGGCTAAAGTTAGGAAGTTCCAGTGCTTCCCGTTGTAAGCAGCCACTTTCTTTTTTCTTCCTTTACACATATCAAGYAGTTTTGGTCTGAGATTCGTCCTGGTGAGCTTTTCCTTACACCTCCCCACACCCATTAGTAGAAGCCTTCTTCTAGTCCTCAGTCTGAAAGGATTCATGACCAGTTTACACCTACTTCTTCTTGCACTTGCATTAGCCTTTACCACCTAGAAGCCTTCATCCCACAATACGTACTGCTCGCACCCACTATACCTACAATGGCAACCCTATTGTCTGCATTGCTGGTCTAAACAAGCCAAGTTCTCATCCCTCTTCTATTCTTATGACCTTCATAAACCTTCTCTAAGATCTCTTCAGTCCAATAMATCCTTATTGCCCAGGACTGATGCCCACCATCTCCCTGATTGCACCTGATTAGAAGTCGCACACGGACCTCCCAGTTTGGTCATGTCCAACAAACGGGGGCAAGCAGGAAACAGGGAAGGTGCACATTACACCCAGACTTTCTTCTGGGAGAAAGACAGTGAGCTTGAGAATGCAAGACTTCAATTACAGATCCCTTCTGAATGGTGACAGTAAGCTTTCTTTCAATATACCTGCTAGAGAAAGGTAACAAACGTTTTCAGATCTCTAGGGATATTCCACTTTATTTTTTTGTTTGGCCAATAAATCATTTTATTACTACTGGRGGAGAGAGCAGGAAAAAAAAATCAAAAGTTATTCCCCAGCACTCAAAGGAGGAACAGATATGCAGCYTTCATTATCGATAAAGTGCAGAGAAAACCTAATGACCAAGAAATGGGACATCATTAAGCCAACCTATTTCACTTTTTCTTGAATGCCTTCCTCTGTGAGAACAAAGATTGCTATCTAGCTCTGCTGCCAAGTACATCCTTGCTAAACATATTTCAGTGCTGCATTAATCTGATCATAATCTTCACTCTGTTTTCAGTTGGTCCTCAATTTCTGATTTCTGACCAATACTCAAGAAATGGTGGGAAATGTGAAGGTGAAAAAATTACCTGAATAACCACAACAGTGAAACCATAGGAAAAAAAAAAGAGTAAAATAAAAGATAATGAACTTTAGAAAAGCAGACTTGAGAAAATTTTCTCAAAATTGCTCTGCAAGGCCAAAAGAGAATGTTCAGAAAAAATAGCAGTTTCACAACCGAACTGCCACCCACTCAATTCATACAAATAAAAAGATCGATCCCTTTATTTCCTAACTCGCTAAAGTGAGATGAGCAGTGGAAACTTTGTCAAATTAGCAAGGCTGAACACAAAAAGAATTGCTRTAGCATAGAAACGAAATCAGCAAGTAGCTGGATACATGTGACATTTTGAAATCAGCTAGACTCAATGACATTCAGGTAGCATATTTAGGAAACTGGCTGTGGCAGTCTGTATTGCTAACATCTTTGAGAATGACAAGAAAATGAATGAATGTAAATCCAGTTGAAAGACAATAATCTGAAAGTATCGATATCCAACCCTCTTAAACTGGAAGGATAAAGCATAGAAAAATGTTGCAATAACTTTCTGGGGAGGATGCGCATGAGTCATTGCCACCGATCTCTAAGAGAAGATTAGTGAAGYATCTGTCAGGAATGACATAGGTGCTGTGATGCTGCTTTAGAACAGACAGGTATGTCAAACCACCTCCTGTTCCAGCCTTACTTCTTCTTAGGGATTTTTTTTAAATCAACAAAGCCTCCTCAGGGTGTTGTTCTGGGCTCAGCATTCAACAGTCTCACTTGTGACTTGAAAAACACATTAGAGAATACTAATACTAAATTTGATAACAATACCAAGTGAAGGGATTTGATACCTACAGAAACTTTGGAGTGAACGGAATCAAAATCATACYGATCAGCTAAAAAGATGCCCTGAAAACATAAGATGCAATAAAGACAAATTAAAAAATTTCAAATTAGATAGGAGCAACACCTTCATAAAAACAGAGCAGGGGAGAAGAGTGTGGAATGAGATGAGGGGAAATGAAAACTAATTTGCTTCTTTGGGATTTCTTTAAGCAGTCCATGAAAATTCTTCAGGAAGATCTTTCCCTCCTAACTGAATGTACAGTGATAGTGTCACTAGCTTAATAAGAAGACTATTTTAACTTGTCTTCAAATTAAAAATCTTTTTAAGGTTTARGGGACTGTCTTTTTCCCCATTCTCCTCCAGTGACAGACAGGTGGCAGAATATTCGAAGGCGATTTGCCTTCATCAGAGACAACTCGTTACCACAGTCCTACAGAATACACCACATATAGGAGGAAACTGGGGAGCAAAAGGTGCTGACAGAGTCATGACRCTTTCCGTCTTAATGCTCATGTTATTCCCTAGCCCAATGAACAGAATAAAATTCAGGAACTTTCAAATGATCATTTTAAGTGCAGGATGGTAATTCCACAGATAAAATTTCTCTTTACAAAACTCTCATTGCCAAAGCGATGGCAATTTAAAGATGTGCTTGAGGGCTGGACAATGGACATTATAATGAAGCTAGAATAAAGACACGGTCAAGTACTAGGCCTTTTATTCTCACTTCACTCTGCCATCAAGACTTCAAACCCCAAGGGATCTGTGTGTGACCAGGCACCTTCTCGGATGATACCGTTCTCAAGCGTTTCCTATTACATCAATATCAGCCATCASCTGTGGTCTTCTGCATGGTATTTTTTCCAGAGACAAGGATTTTATTTACTAACTTAAAAAGTTTAGCCAGCTTGCAAGTTTTACTCCCGCTCATTGCATTTATGCAGATATTTTCAGACATACCTCTGTCTTCTCCCTCTGCACAGGCACTCTTAGAAAACAGCAAGTCAATCAACTGTAAAATACCCAGCTGGCAAGCCTCCAGTTATGCAAGGAAAACTTTTATTAAGTATTGCTCTGCAAGTGCTGTCCAGCATGAGTTGTTTGGTTTGAAGTTCCTGTCCCTGGCTCTTCTTGGAGACAGATTTCCGAGAAGCTGCCTAGGTCTGTGGTTTGACCCCAGCAGCACCCTCCCAGTCGAGAAGAAATGGATATACACTTTATGGACAATTGGTCACACAAAGGTCTAAAGAATTCTTCATATTTTTGTTGTGCTAAAATCATATAGGTTTTTCTTGCATGTATGCATTTCACAACATCTCTCAAGTCATACAATTGCTATATTTTGTCACACTTCTTTACAGACAGCTGCATTTTGGAAAATGGATGGTCTGTATGAGGAAGCCTTACAGGGGCCAGTTGCGAATCTTTCGATTCCCCCTTCTGTCACAGTTCAGGTTCTCTTTCTATCTGATCTTAAAAAGAAGGACAACTGAATGTAGAAAAGGAGCCCTTTTACAAACTGTCTCCTTTTCCTCCTCTCTGCCAATYTTTTGTACTGTGAGAGGATCAGTGTAAAATTCCCCCCTACATTTACACACCTCTTCAAAAGCAAAAGCACTCTGCATAAGAAGTGCCTATTTTTATGTTGCTCTCCTTTTCGAAGATAAAATTAAAATAATTTATAAATTAAAATAATTTACAAATTGTTTAATCATTAATAGTTTTCATTCCTCAGAAGGCTTAACTATCATAAAGCATCGAAGCAAAATTTCTTGCCAAGGCTAAGTTTGCAAAACAGARTATATAAATAGGTCAGATAAGGAACATACTGTACCTAAATGAACTATTTTTTATTTAATGACACGTTAGTATAAAGTTTTATTATTCTGCATTACAAAAAAATACTAACATTTCAGACGGTTTTCTGGACTTCAACATGATTTAATATGAAGATTTTCCATCACTGTAAATTCTCTGGCCAAACCGCTCAATTTTCACACTATCCAGCTACTGGCTTCTGCTCATGAAGACACTTCAACTCCATTCTACCTGCCTTTCAGACAGATACCTTTTGGTGACAAAAAGACTTTTCAGTGGACGTATTTTACAGTTTTGGATATCCATATATAAGTTGTATGTTTAAAATTAATAGGTAAGATTTAACAACCATATAGCATTGCACTGTTTTACAGCCATAAAAGAAAAAATTAACTTCTCATCTCAACTTCTTGCAATATATATCCTCAACTTCTGATTTCAGTCTTTACTGAATAATGGGCTACTCGAAGAGTCAGCTTAGCACATAAGCTTAGCACATAAGGTATAAGTAACTTAAAACTCAATGTTTCTGAAAGAGTTTTCTGCTTCTACATAGGACCGTAAGAGGCCAGCACAAAAGTCAAGGTTTAACAGCTCATTTTTCCTGCTTTCTGCCTCACTTCTCATGACCTTAAGCAATGTACTAACTCATTCTGGTACTARCTCATGATTTGTTAGAGGCCCTATGAAAAAAATAACTTGATATTGTTGTAAAACTTTTAGTCTTCAAAATCTGATCCTGTCCTTAGTACCAAAAGCTAATATCCACAACATAYACACAAAGTTTACCTGTATGAAACAGGTAACACAATCCTCCTAACTTGCATCTACTCATAAAAGTATACAGCAGTAAAAATCAGTATGTACTGATGTTTTTCCCCACATTGTAAATGTCAAGGATTTGGCCCTCAGTTTATATGGAGATAAAGGACACATGAACAGTTTTCAAATGTGTTGATCAACTCTCACAGTTCTCAGCTCTCTCAAAACTGTAAAACTGTCTCTCAAAAATGTCAGCAACGATGGGATCTGCATTAATGTTTTTATGTTAAAAAAGTAATGACACTGAATGGACTGTTATACAACCATACAAGTAGTTTCACGGACTTCAATATAATTCTTCAAAATGATATTTTCTCTTACTCTCTACCTGTCCTAGAAGCAATTGCTGTGTTTATATACTACTAAACACTTGCTCTTACTGGTCAGGAATTCAACTTGATGATGATACGAAGAAAGTCTAAATGCATTTTGACTCACTTGGATAACTGTTTGTTTACTTAAGACTGTTCTTGGGTGCTTTGACCACACTTCTGCACTCCAAGATGGAGACATTCACTACTGGTAACAATTACCTAGGCGTGCTCTTTCCTTTTATAACTTTTTTCTGTGTTTTATTTAGCTTGGAGAACCACATCAGGATGTCACCACCAAGACGTGGTAGTTTAATAGATCTCTAACTGCCACTCACCAGCCCTCCTGCAGACCATGCTTCTTATAAGAAGTATCTTAAAATACATGAACAACATCTGTGCTATGTAGACTATCACCATACATTAGCCATATCTGGATTCAGCTTCTCAGTGCGCATGCGCACACACACATACAAACACAAAAAGAGTACATTTCAAGTCTTTTGAGTTTATTTATATCCATACATGACTACACAAATATGTATCAGCAGCAATCCCTCTGTTCTGTATGAATGGTTGGGAGACTGCTAAGTAATAATGAAATTATCTSTTCAAAAAAAATTAAAACAACGCTACCAGTTCACATGGATGCTTATGGAATAGCAGTGATACTTAGATGTATTACTGCATTGTATTATTAGGTGTTGTATTATTACTGTGATGTGCTTGCCAGCCTACTTTTTAAGAGTAATAATCCTTTTTTTTTAATGTCAGACCATAATATAATACTTGACTTTTGCTGAAAGGGCTTAGGCTTTTTGTTCTTATTATACAGCAGGCTTAATAGTACAATTCTGGAACATTTCACGGGGTCATTTCAACGGTAGTATTTCATTTCTACAAATTACCATTAAGCTTGGCTGAGATACAGGGTAAAGAATATTGAAATTAACACTTAAATAGCTGAAAAATGCAATTCTTTATCTTTTATTCTGTATTAGATTCTACACTTCTCAGAAAGATGACATTTGGGTCATGAATAATGACAGATAATATGTCTATTTCTTTCTTTCTTTTTTTTACATCCTCTAGATGCYACAAGCTACTATTTTATGTTATTTAACTGCATATTACAGTACTTGTTAACAGAAATTTAGAAGTAATTCATGATTAACTACTGAACATGAGCTCTTCTCTTCTTATAGAAGAAGGCAAGAAGAATACAAGAAATYAATCTTGCACAAATTTAATACATAAAAGAAATCTTCTCCCCTATTACAAAGTTTATGGAATCATGCTTTTCTGTACATAATTTACACATCATTATAGATCATTGTACTCTTATGTGCTATATTTTTTAAGTGAAAATATCCTTAAAGGCAGCATCACCAGATCTCATTCATTAATTTTATGTGTCTCTCCACTTGGGATTTCTGTTCCTTTACAGCAGAGGTTCTGTAAGTAAAGTAATTCTGCAGTTAAATTATTGCGTTCCCCAGTCAGCAGTATATTACAAAACTCACTTCTTAAAAGTGAGCCCCATTTAGCATGATTGGCTGTTTTCACTCAGGAGATGTACAATGGAGATGTGTTCAAACAACGACTACAGGTACTAAATCAAATCTCATCCTATCGTTTAAAGTGTTTTTAAAACTAATAGGCCGGATACCTTACACTTTGAAAGAGGCCATTTTCAGAAGGTCACATTCCTAGAGTTTCTGAAGCCAGGCACCTAATGGCAAGTGGTTACCTAAAAAGTAAGGAACTGAGCATCTGCAGATAGACAAACAATGGTCTACAATGTAAAAAGCATCAGGCTAAACAGGCAAGTATTGGATTGTACCTATAGCACTAGTATTTCTGAATGTTATTAGTTACTTGTGGATTGTTTAACACTTCTGTGGATTGTTCTGACCTCTGATCCAAAGAATATCAAACTCTGGTTCAAATGAACTCTTGTGGGAAATGGATTCCATTTCAAATAACATCTAAAATTAGTATAATGCCAACACCAAACTTGTTTCAATTTGAATGCAGCCTTCACTTTAAGGCTAGTGCATTAGACTGAACTGTGTTGCCCTAGCAGCAGGCACGTTCCATTTGCTACCCTTGCTATGAAGGTGAAATAMCCTTCTGCCAAAGGCTGCAGCAAATCGCTTAGGACTGCAGTGTCTTAGGCCTGACAAAGCTCTAGGTTTTGGCACATGCGCCAGCGCTTTTGTGGTTATATTTTTCTCCCTAAGCTTCAAAAATTCACCCTCGGCTTCCTACCATAAGTCATTACCTTCCAGGTCTTCATGCCCTTATGGTTCCACTATCAGCAGCTCTTACGCTACAGTCAGCAAGTGTCAACTCCTCAGCTCCCGTGAMTTCCAAGCAAAATACAGCTGTGAAAATACATCCTCTCTGCTGTTGCTGCAATTTCATAGAAGACATCATAGAGGTCTCAACTGTTTTCCTCTTGCTTCCCACACCAGTTTCCACTGTATACTTTGTTATATTATTTACCGATCAAGAGCTTTCCAAAACTTACTTTGTCAAACACTGAGAAAAAATAAAATTCCCCTCACTGCCTTCTCAGAAATAGTACATTATTTTTTACTCAAATTAAAATAAATTGTTAAGGGGGAAAAAAAACAGTCCAAGACAGACTTCTGATGCTGCAAACAAAACGAATCATACTGCTGAAAATGGGGCTTTAGGAGGGTAAAAGTCTTGACAAAACACTCCGGTACTGGGATTACTGATAATTCAGATTTCAGAATTGACTGGTGTATTTACTCAGACTGAAATGCACATTCACAACCAAGGCAGAAGCAACAAAATGCTTCAAGTGGTACAGCTGGGCCTAGAGCTTCTACTCCTGTGCCAGGCAGTTTTCTTCCCTTCTTTGCAATCCTTCYTTACAACAAGACACAATTCTGTTGCCTCAAACATCTCTAAAAATGATTTTTTAATTTAGATAGAATCATCTTAAAATCTGAAACTCTGTTTGAGACATTTTGTAAGAGCTATTATATAAGTAAACTGACCCAAAAGCCTTGTGAAGAGTTACTTTAATGCAGTAGTTACTACAAAGTCATYGGAGCACTGATGGAATAAATTTTAYRCTAGCAGTGCTTGCAGGTTTGACCTTCAGATTAGCACTTCTTTGGAAAGAAGATACAACCTTTTGAAACGTTTTTATAGTGTCCAGCACTCACTAGCTTCATGATTAGTTAAGACATATCAAGCTTCAAACTTCACTAAGAGTTTATTACTCATTTATGCAATTCCGGCACTTTATACACTCTTGCAATTTTTACTCTTTTCTTGGGATGTAAATAAGCGCTGCATTCAGCTCCAGAGAAGCCCTGACATACCCTGCCATTTTAGTTCATGGAAACTTAAAGGAAAAGGGATAAATATGGTGCTGTCAGCTGGAAAATGTGGTGAGTGAACACAAACAGGACTTTACACAGACAGCTACAAAAGGCTTTGAGAAAACTATAGCATTTTACAGCAGTCATAGAAGACTCAGATTCCCACATACCACCCTGAGTACAAAATAGGGTAGCTGGGCTTCTTCTGKTTTCTTTTTAAAGCAGACACCCTGGCACACGAATCACAGCAGGAAACCAGTGCACACATACCAAAATTAAAACAAAAAACTTGCACAATGCACAAAACACTCTGTGTAAAACTTGAGCGCAGAACTGGGAAGGCCAGAAGGAGGTTTACTCTAATTTACCCTTCTGGTTTGGATTTGCTTGTTTCTTCTCTTCTCTCCCCTCTCACCTACTACTTTAAAACTGTCTTTAGTGCAATGAAATCATCAATTATTCTACATACAATTTCCATGGAAAGGACTTGTCATTTGATTTACCCTTTCATATCAAGCTACTAGGTTTCTGCTTGGGCTAGGAAGGATGCCAGCACGTTCAGCATACCCTCTTCCCCCATCTCCAGTCAAGTAAAAGATTTCAAAGCCTCCTGCTTGTCTCTATCACTCAGCAAACAGTAGCTCTGATGATTTTCTCCATTTTTACAATGCAGTCAAATGCCAGGGCACACTTTCACCCTGCATTCGCATGCCACTCACTAAATATTTAGTCAGATTTTAAGTATCACAACTGAAAGCTATTAACTAAAAGCAGTCATCCCCTTATGAATTCCCTGGGAGAAGAAAAACAAACAAACAGAAACATGGATATCAGCACCTCCTCACTGACATTACAAAATTTGAGTCCTACGTTGTGACTTTCAGGGAGCTCAGGCAGCTCAGACACTGAAGTGGCAGGGATGCAAAGAAAAGCCCAGGCTCCATGCAAAATGCCACCCTTGCCTGAAGTGCTTGGTGTAGGTTCTCGACCTCTTCCACTATTACTGCTGGCTCTGGGAGCATTACCAGCAGCAGCTCCATAGCCAGCACATTGCTTTGAAGTGTCTACATGGCAAGAAAGAGAGTATTCACAGCTGACAACATTTGCAGCTCTTGGGAACTGCGAGCATTTCAGCTTATGCTGCAAAAACACTCCAAGTTACTGTGAGAGCTAATGCAGAAAAAGGTCAGTGCTGATGAGTCTCAAGAAATCTGGAGCAAAACATTCCAGCAGCAGGTGGATCCCTCTCGCTCCACTTTTACCGAAAATGAATTGGCAAATTGAGATACTAGCAAGTTGAAGAATTGTTAAAGAGTTTATGGGCTTGCATAGGTGTTTCCCAAAATTGTAGCTTCAACTGAGTCGAGCTAATACATCAACTGACATAGCTATCATCATCAAGAATAAAGCAGATCAAGCAGGAGAAGCAAACAGGTTATATCATCATATTGGCTTATTCAGCTCTAGCCACAAACCACTAGAAAAAAGACAAACAAAACAAAACCCCTGATTATTAGGGATTCCTTATGTTAATGTCTCTACAGTTCTGGAGCACAGATACACAGGACATTAGAAGCTAAATGAACTTTTAAAATAATTTTTGCTAGAAGCTGCTGCTAAAATCAGTGGAAATTTTTGAGATTGCATAAATTTTGTTCTAAGCAGACTGTTTTCTCCTCTTAAAGGAAGACAGACTTCCTGCAGGAACCTGAGCTATTCTAAGATAGACATTTCTGTTATATTTCATGTAACATTCCGACAAAATTAATATAAAAATACGAGATAGTCAAGGCATGTTTTCCCAAGTATGCACAGGAAGTTTTCACATGCACATAAAAAGTGAATCTGAAAGTTTAAAAACTTTAATGTTTAAATTACTTCATTTGATACTGCTAAAATCGGCAACAATTTTACACATAAAGAACAAGCAGTATCAGAAGTAAATAGTGTAATCTGGGAAATGTGATTTCATAGCATACCTAACTCCCAGGAATAACTGAGTCCCTTAAAGATCACAAATGGGAAAATAGTTTACTCCTCCCAACCTCTGACCAATATTCTGGAGGAGCTAAGGTTTCTGTTAAAACAATCACAGAGAAACAGGCGTTTAGTTTCAAAAATTGTTTTCAGTACTGAAATACATGAAAGCAGATCACACTTTTCAGGAAATTCGTAAAACAGCACAGAAATGTCAGAAATTCAGCTGATTTCTTCAAGTGATTATAAAATTCTGCCATTAAAAATGAAAGAATTGGTTATCATCACATCTAATGTATCACTATTTTCACACAGCTGAAATTACAGTCTTTTTTATTTCTATGCAATACGTCATGCAACCTGTTTTTGATTTGAGTTCAGTTTTTAGTAATCTGGTTAGTACTCAGACCATTATGCAATTTTGGCATTTTGGGCTATTCTTCTGGAGTGCTGTTCCACATTTTTCCAAATTTGACTTATTAGCTGTCCACCTAATTTTTCTGGATTGTTCTCAAATGTATTTCTATCCTTACCAGTTTTTACAATATCTTCATTTCAGAATCATCTGCAAATATAATCACAACGTTAACTTTCCACTTTCTATGCACTAATGCAGATGTTAAGCAAAACCAGAGCACTGATCCTTAATAGACACCTTCCTTAAAGTATTTGTATGCTATTCTAGCTTAATACTGTGCTATACGAAAAATATGACACATATTACTATTATTCTCATCACCAAAGGATATGTTACTGGAGAGTGACAATTAAATGAAGTAAAGAACATCTGCTTCTATCATGTTTTATCAGATTTCTGTTTATAATTTCTTTGTAGCACTCCAGCACAACCTAAACATCAGAAATACTGACGTTCAGTAACAAGACCCGATACCAAGCCATTGCTAGCACTGTAACAGACTATTGCAATTGGGCCACGATCATCCCTCTGCCTTCTGCATACCTGCTGCAAGCTGCACCCAGACGCGAGCTGGGCACCTATGTCAGGGAGACTCCAGCGCTGCTCTGCAGGGTGAAGAGTGGGGCTCTCATCTCTGCAGCAGCCCGGTTCTGCCTCTCGCATCTGCCATTACCAGATTTGAACTGCATCTCAGCAGTGCTACTTTGCCTCCAACACAGCAGTGCGAAGCGTTACCCYGTCTACTCGCCAGCCATCTCGCCCACGCGCCAGAACTGCATGTGATGCGAACAACGTCGCAAACACCCTTCAGCTCTGCCCTGGAGCAAGGCCTGAATGAACCTCCTGCTGCAAGGGCTCAGCACGAAGCAAAACCACATGTGGAGCCAGCTCACGCTGTGCAATCTTCCTTCCTAGCTGTGTTTTTAGAAAGAAACAGGAATCACTATAGAGAGCACAAGATCCCCCTTCACAATTCCCTAAATTTGATACAAAGGAAGTTAATAAAAAGTATTGAGAGTCACTAGAAGTTTGTCATATGCAGTCAGGACACTACTAGGAATTTGCGCACTATCATCCACATCTTAGAGAAATCACTGCTCTCATAATAAACCAGAAGCTTTCATCTGCAACAGGGGAGCACTGCACCACTGGGCAGGACTGCTGTTCTGAACGTGCAGCAGCCGCCCTCTGAATTCTCTGCACGTTGTGTAAAGCTTTTGAATGATAACATTTGTGATACGAAAAACTTGTGTGGCTATTAGCAAACTGCGTGCCACTACACAATGACATTTAATTTTTAAACTGAGCTTAGTTTATGATTGAATGAGCAACCGTGGCTTTAAATGCTCCAAAGCCACAATGTGGCATGTACAAAATTATTCATTGGGACAACATTCTTTACTATATTTTAGTTCCTAGCAGTCCTGAACTGAAACCATGAAATTTGGAAGTAGGACTCATGATAAGCTGGTTATTTCTGAGACTTCTGTTTAAGTGTTAAAATTGGAAGGGAGCCATAGGAATTACAAGTTGTTTTGAGATATTCCTTTTTCGCCTTTTGTTTCTATGGAAACTGAAACCYATTTGCACTCTCTTGTTAGTGCTGCTTTTGGAAAAACTCAAGTGCATTCACACTTTGATTTACTCGCTTGCTTTTACTTTTGCAGAAATACCCATTCTGAAAAATAATTTTAAAAATAACACTTCTAGTGTGACAAGAGCATCCTGTACTGCACAGTAGAAAATCTGTGGTACTGCTAAGAGGTTTCTTCTTCAAACTCTCCTCACAATCCAGTGATTAACAAGGAAAATAAAAGGGGTGGGGGCATTCAAAGCAAGAGCTGATTTAGGAAAAAATTACATATTTTAAGATTCCCATCTTCAAAAAAACATAACAAAATAAATAAGAAAAAAACCATAAGCATCAGTAAGACGTTYTGAAGACTGGAGTAACATTCAGTCTCCCAACAAAAGCGGCCATAATGACATGATCARGGCATTAACTCTGAAGCGAGAGGGCACAGGAGACATCCTGGCATTTTCACTGGTGACTTCAGAAACAATCTAGCAGGACATCACAGGGTTTCTACTTATATTCTTAAACATTTTATGCTGCTTTTACAATGCCTCCTTTTAAATCTTCTATAGTCATCCCTAGCTCCAAGGATTAGAAAAAAAGTGACAAAATCTCTCTCTCCTCCTTATCAATTTGTTTAGCTTGTGTATGCAACAGCATTTTGTGCACTCAGTTGCATTGCTTTCCTAGCGCAGTTTCTTTTGCATTTCATGCAACTTCCATACAGCGACAGCACAAAATTCCTACATCTTAAAAACAGGATAGTATCAGTTAGTGGTTTCATTGCCACTAAAGGTTTTGGAGACAAACTCTTTCCTTCAGGATTAGACTACCTGTCAGTGTCTCTCGAGATGAAGCGATGACAGGGCTCTGAACAGCGGACAGAAACAGAACAAAACTCCACAAACTTTCTGCATATAAGTAAGTACCAAATCCTTTTCTGTTTTACCAGTAAGAAGTCCCATGTTGGTCACTATTGTAAAAGCAGAAAATAACGTCCCCTCTGCCTCCAACAATTTTCTTATGAAGACAGAAAACATACACAGGTGCAAATCTACTTATCTGACTAAGCTCACGTTTCGGAAGCTGGCACATTTGTGCTACAACATTTATCCCTTCACTAGGACTGTTTCTTCCCTCCCACTACTCGTTCTAGCTTGAAGTGTCGGCACATAACTTCTGGAGAAAATGGTATCTGAATTAGGGATATCTACTGTAACAGTAAAGTTGTTCTTAGGCTTTGTGGAAAACCAGACTTAATAACCAATGATGCAAGCACTGCTTAACGAATAATCCACTACTATTTAATGACACTTAAGGGTTTTATTTTATTTTATTTTAAATTAAACTAGCTAAAGTTAGGCAGAATACTAAGGGCTTCCCACTCATTGCTCTTCCACTATGCTCTACCATACATTTACATATTCTGTATATGTTTTAGCCATGACAATTCTGCATCTTCTTCAACTGGAAGGAATGCAGTTTTAATGTAGTAAAAAAAAAAAAGAAAAAAAAAAAAAGAAAGAAAACCACCACCACCTTATATCACAGCACCAAAACCAGTTACAGCTTTAGCCTGAGCCCTATAGATTCATTTCACTCGTGATATTAACCAAACCAGTCAAGTGCCAGGCGATTCAACTCTTAGAGACTTRGCCACACCTTAACTGTCACCTTAATCAATGCAGAAATTGAAGTCCCCAGCCTGCTCCATGCCAGAGTTCAGCGATCACAACTTTCATTTTTTAGGGCCCATTCCCACCTCTGTTGCCATCAGCACGGGGGGCCTCCCAGACCTCACTATGAGCCAAACTGGGYGCCGGCCCTGGCCATCAGTCCTGGCTCTGAAGGACCCTTGTGCATGGCCACCACAGAAAACCTGAGGATCTCAGCACCCACAGGCATCCAGCAGGAATTTCTGCTCCACACTGAGGTGCTACAGCCCTATGCTCACTCTCAGACCCGTGGCCACCGTGAWTTTGCCACAGCGACAAAGGCAGCTGGAGTAATAACCTGCCTGAGAAGGRGAACAAGCCTACTTGCTGCTAGGACCGACCAAGGTGCACATGCAGTCGGGGGTACTAGCAAGCCTGCAATACGTGTAGACAGCAGTGGCTGCAGTTATGGAGCCATTAGTAAAACAGTGTYAGGAAACTCACCTGCCAGGCACCTCTGAGAAGCAGGTAAAGCATCATGCTGTCCACAGGCCAAGTGGGTARATTCCACTTTGTTTTGTTTTCTCCCAAGTACAAGCAGAGATGCAAGGGCACCAGAGCAGAAAGGAGTACTGTGGAGCTGTCTTCAGCTCACTGTGGTCAGCTGAAACTGGGCTTTTCCGACCCTCTGATCCAGGCATAAGCAGAGCTCTACTCCCCAAACACAGCGTAGATGCAGCATTCTGCCTGAGCCACAGCCAGTTTCACTTGCACACCTAAAGCTTTCACCTAAATCTGCCTGAAATGTCTTCCCTTTGGTGTCTGCCAAATAAGGAATGCTGGGTTTGCAACCACACACAAACATTTTGACTTAATTGAGCTGTCCACAAAAGCGCTTGCTGTAGAGGCAAGGATGAATCCCCCTCTCCAGCAGGATGCTCTCTTGCCTTAGCCACAAGGTTTCCCTCTCTCATCCTGCCATTTTTGGCCTCATTTGTGACCAGTCTTAAAATGCTACCTGATAAAGATGAGAGCAGCCAGCCTGCCTGCAGCACTGACACACGCAGAGGAAAATCCATTTTCTTTCTGCATCTCACACACTTATTTTCCAGATTCTCTATTTACCACTCCTTGACATCTATTGCTGCCATGTTCAATACTTGCTTTAATGCTCTAGTTTTCCTTCCTCAGTGATCTGCGGAGTCCCATCAGTCTGAAGGAGGAAGTTTGCAAATTCACTACTTGTCAAACCTTAAAAACACTCTACTGAGCATGCACAAGTTTTCCAGAAAGTCACGCCCTGGTCCCCCGGTAAATACTCTCCATGAAAACAGTGAAAGAAACATCATCAATATTGTAACTATCAGATGTCTGCAGCTCTACAKGGTAACAGAACCCCTCTGCAGCTCAACTCACTCACTCTTCTTTACCTTCCCTCTGCAACTAAATCATTATTTTCACAATATGATATCATTTCTGGCATTAAGTTATGTTACAGAAGAGGTTAAAAATAAATTTTTCCAAATGGAATTATTCTGTGTAATCTAAGAACTGCAGAATGTGTGAACAACTTTGAGCTTTTTCCTTCTAAAATTTTATGATCTACAAAGACTTGTAAAAACAGTGAACGTTTATTTTGAAACAGATTCTCAAGCTGGACATGGAAATTACAGCTGGAAACACAACCTGTTTTTTATTGAACAGAAAAAAAGGAAAACAAGACAACATATAAAGACAAAAACTTGGTATTGCACTATCAAATGGTTTTTAGTACATGTAAGAAGCAAAATTATACAATAAGAAATACAGAAATATAAAGAAAATATCTTATTGCTGAACCAAAGAGTATACTATTTTTGTGTTTAATTGAAGCTCACCAAATGAGACAGCTGAATTCAATTAACCAAAGTTTTGCTTTGGGGCTTGGGGTTTTCTTCTTTTTAAGTATTGAAAGTTTAAACACATGGACTCATTTTTGWTGAATGTCAGGATCATGAGACTGTGAAAGCATAATCCAAGTTTACTAACAGCTCCTTGGGAAAAATGATGTGTTAAAAAAAAAACAACAACCCATAATCACAATTATGTGTGATCACACTTAAACAATTCAGTCAGATGAGCAGTAGTCATTCTGTTACTAATTCACATATTCTGAATTTCAGAAATGGATTTTTAYCCTCAAAGCAAAGTCTTCAGCATACAGATAATATGCTAATTTGTTCCCAGGTATCTCAATTACTTTCGTTCTTCTTCAGAAGAAAGATTAAGGATCATTTTGTTCTGGTAATAAAAAGGCCACTTAAACAGATCAGTAAACCTGAAAAACGTATGTAATTAAGAGTTCTGTTTTGCCTACTATTTCCAGATATCACTTCACAGCTGGTAGSTAAAGAGATCAGTGCATAGAAAATTCTGGTGCAACCACACAGAAATAGCCAGTGGYAGAACATACACTGAAAGCTGTGAAATCTTGAACACCCACAAAAATCCACAAAGGTATTACACACAGCACATGGGAGGAAGATGGGATAGTCTTGCTAAAATCTGTTAAAATGGAGACAGGATGCAAATGCCAATACAGGAGAGAAGCAGTCTTTGGGAGGATTCTAGACAAAGAATACAGTGATACCAATTAAAAAAGATAAAATACCTGTTTCAGGTATTTTCAAACACTGATTAGTTCATCAACAGATCGCGGCAGACCCTTCCTCTAGCCCCTTTGTGGGGGATGGGGGGGGGCTGACATGTACTATGGCTGATATCCAGCTGACAGGTCCTATGTAATGGATATTCTATATAATGAGATCCTTCTCCCCTTCCCCATACAGAGATGCCTAAGGCTGTTTTCTCTTTCCAGAGAGCACAGGAGTCACGAATACCCTCTTACAAATATTTTCTCACAAAAGACAAATTCACGATTCTCCTTTCTAAGTCTGATAAAATATATCAAAAGATTTGTTTGCACTACGGCCACCTTCTTTTCCAGACGTATTTGCTCAAAAACTAAGAGCTGCGTCAGAAATTCAGAATTCAGCAAGCAGAGATGATGACAGCAACAAGCCCTCCTGCACTGTCCACATAAATACATTACTTCACACAGCTTGAGCCCATTTAGCTTCTTTTGTCATCTCTAGGCTGTCCAATACAAGTAACTGAACTGAATCCAAGTGGACATCCCATTATTTAAATATTTATGTATCTTTCCACCAGTTTTACCATAACAATCTTTAGATTAGTAAGCTGGTCATCCAATTAAATATCCAGCTTTAAGGGAATAAAAGGCTGCAGGGATGTGCATGTTGTGTCCTGGGAATCCTCTATGAAGTCTTAAATACAGCACAAAATCCACAGTGAAATACTCAAGCCACACAACAACACAACAACACCTATCAACCAGGGCAATCCCAACACTAGTTTTAACACATTTTTTTTCCAAAGTAGTAAATGCCATAGTCATTCAAAATAAAAGGGCTCAAAATCTGAGAAACTAGCTCATGCTTTTTGTGGCCACAGCATGCATGTTTCAAGTAAGATATTCAAGTACTGTTCTGCAGAACAGAATTAACTTTCTTGTGTAACTGAGAAGAGACATTACCACATTGATTTTGGTGTATTTGTGCAAGAAGCAGCTAACACCTCTAACTTAAAAAAATCATTTCTTTGTTCAGGTTTCAGTTTCAAATGACAAAAGTATTTTTTTCTACACTATCACCTACCAGATCTGGCTAAACACCAYGCACGTAAGAACAAGCACATCCATTTTTCTAAAACCATTTTATGTGCAAAATCAGCCTGCTTAGTGGCATCTTGCCCTTTTAAAACAGGGGAAAGGAATCATGAAGCATCTTCCTATCGCAAGTGCTAAACCCAAAGGAAAACATATTCTAGTTTATAGTAGAACAGATCAGCAGTTCGGTAATCTGCGTCAAACACAGGCCATGCATGTCACCACTAATCCTGACTTGTAAAGGCCTAGTACCAACCACAGCACTGAGGAAGAGCTTCTGCGATTATTCTGCTATCACAAAGGTCTCCTACTCGCTATTTTACACTAGGAAATAGTGGAGGGAAGAATCATCGCTCAGCAGTTTAGCTCTGTTACTCAAAACATTAAGGGGAGTAGTATAGAAGATCCAGCTACCGTGAAGACAAAAATCTGACTACCATCCATTTGAATGGAGACCAAATGCTGCAAGACCAATGCAGAAAAAGAGCACTACTATTGATACTCCCAGTGAAATGGCCCTGCGTCAGTATTTGGCAGTAGCTTAGAATTCTTTTGAAATGTGAAGTGTTTTGGGGAAGTATATAATTTTAACAGGACATCTGCTCTTAAGCCACAAAAAGTCATACACTTTGTTTTCCAATTTCAGTTATTCAGGGGGTCAAACTCCACATTCAATCGGATGCTAAGCTCTTGCTGTTTTCCATGAAAAAGATCAACAGAGAGCTCCAAGAAAAGCATGAGCATCAAAGCCTTCCCCTGGCACATATGCAGATTTCCCAGGGACGGTTTAACCGGTCCCTCGGCTCCCCTTCCAGAACAGGCTGGCCCCGCTCGCCCCGGCTCACTGGCGAGACCTCAGGCAGCCCTTGCTGGCCAGCTGCGCCCCCGCAGCGCCTCCACCAGCCTCCCTGGCTCTCGCCGGCCTTCCCTGAGCCCGCTGCCTCCCTCTACCAGTATCTGCAAAATGCAATTGGGACTCTCTCGTGGCGAACCCCCTTCCTCTGCCCCTGCGTCCAGCCACTTCCCCAAGTCCTGTGATGCCCATAACCTTTCTCCCTCTCTTCTGCTCAGCAGGGATGAGGATCCCCGCAGGGGGTTATGTGGGAGAACAAACAGGCGGGAAAGCACTCCTGTTGAAAAACTTGTTCAGTGAGACCTTGCACATCGTGTTGGGACAGCTCACAATGAACTTTATTTTTTCATTAAAACTTTGTAGGTCTGCTGGCTACCGAAAGTTCACTAGAGTTCTCTCTGGCTCCCCTACAAGCTATTTTTCCAAGGCTCTGTCATGAGCAAGCTATTATCCACAGCTGTTCAATAATACAAAGACTCACTGCACGCGTATTTTGTAGAGGGACAAATATCCAACCGAAACACAGAAAGTTAGCCCTTGGGCAAAGCATCTAAAACGAACAAAGAAGGCTGAAAATGCAGCATAAAGTTCACTCTTTCTTGAAGGAGAAAAGATCTTCCTTGTCTTCTCTCCCAAATGCCAGAAGAAATTATACTCGTACCGTGATCCTGTATAACAGGTTAGACCCTCTCAGCCATAGTTACTGAACCAAGCCTCGCTCGGCCCTGCTGTACGCACGCTGTCTGCTTGCCTTCGCTGAGAGCTCCCATTTTTGGAGGCAAAAAACACGCAGCTGATACTGCTCAAGGCAGATCAAGTCCACTCTGACAAAGATTGTTATAGCCAGTGTAATTTCCAGACTAAAGCTCTGCAATGAGGTTGTACAAATGAACTTGTTTTTTGGAGTGTGCAGTATTTTAACATTAACATTTGCCAAAAAAATCAGGAGAACATTTTTATTTTTTTCAAAAAGGACATATCTTTGAGTCCTTGCCACATGAAATGTTTTTGTCCTACATTTTTGATAACCTCCCAGAACATTTTTTCTCCTCCCTTAATTAAAATACATGTTTTTTTCCATAGCTTCTACACAAATGGCATAGGAAAGCCAAAATGTTTCTCATAATGGAACTTTAAAGACCAAAACTTACTACTGATATTGACTTTCTTACAACCAGATTCTCCACAACAGATTTTTTAATCTCTTTACATATCTTATGGCTGTACCAAATTTCTTCACAAAATGTAATTATCCAGTGTATTTCCAATTCAGATTTATCTGACTCAGCTTCCAGCCATGTTTCCTGTTATGACTTTCTCATGTACTGTAATTTCCTCAGTATTTTCTCCCTAAGAAGGTACTTAACCACTATAATCAAATTAGGTCTCAGTTTTCTTTACGCTTAACCAATACTTAGCAAGCTCTAAGTTTCATAATGCAAGGTATTTTTTCCAGCCCTGCAATCAATTTTGTGGCTTTTTTTCTGCACTCTCACCATTTTTTTTTTTCTTCTTAAAAATGTGGCTCTTCAGAACTGCACTATACACTGAGACAAATTTCACCTAACTATCATTTTGTCTGTACAAATCAGGAGCAAATTATCCTTTTTACTACAGCCTCAGTCTGAAGTTCATATTGATACACAGAAGAAATAAAATTCAAACAAGTTTTAACCTGAATACTGACCTACACAATTCATAGAATTATAGAATCGGTAAGGTTGGATCATCTAGTCCAACCCCCTTGCTCAAGCAGGGTCACCTAGAGCATGTTAGACAGGGTTGCATCCAGGYRGGCCTTGAAGATCTCCAGAGAAGGAGACTCCACAACCTTTCTGGGCAACCTGTCCCAATGCTCTGTCACTCTCACAGGGAAGAAATTCCCCCTCACRGTCAGCAGAACTTCCTGTGGTTCAATTTGTGCCCGYTGCCTCTTGTCCTGTCACAYGGGACAACTGAAAACAGTTTGTCCCCGTCCCCTTGATACCCCCCTTCAGGTACTTATACACATTGATAAGATCCCCCCTCAGYCTTCTCTTCCCCAGGCTAAACAGGCCCAGCTCTCACAGCCGTTCCTCAAAGGGCAGGTGCTCCAGCCCTCTGATCATCTTTGTAGCCCTATGCTGGATTCTGTCCATTAGCTCCRTGTCTCTCTTGCACTGGGGAGCCCAGAACCGGACACAATACTCGAGATGAGGCCTCCCCAGGGCTGAGGAGAGGGGCAGGATCACCTCCCTCGATCTGCTGGCAACAGTCTTCCTAATGCACCCAAGGAGACCATTGGCCTTCTTGGCCACAGGAGCACATTGCTGGCTCATAGTCAACTTGTTGTCCGCCAGCACTCCCAGGTCCTTCTCTGCAGAGATTCTTTCCAGCAGGTCAGCCCTCAGCTTGTACTGCTGCCTAGGGTTATTTCTCCCTAGGTGAAGGACTCTGCACCTTGTTGAACATCAGGAGGTTCCTCTCTGCCCAATTCTCCAGCCTGTCCAGGTCTCTCCGAATGGCAGCACAGCCCTCAGGTGTGTCAGCCACTCCTCCCAGCTTGGTAKCATCAGCAAACTTGCTGAGGAGGCACTCYRTCCCCTCATCCAGGTCACTGCTGAAGAAGTTGAACAGGATGGGACCCAGCACCGAGCCCTGGGGGATGCCACTAGCCACAGGCCTCCAACTACACTCCGCGCCACTGATGACAACACTCTGAGCTCTGCCTTTCAGCCAGTTCTCAATCCACCTCACTGTCTACTCATCCAACTTGCACTTCCTGAGCTTCCTATCTAGGAGGATGTTAYGGGAGACAGTGTCAGAAGCCTCGCCGAATTCAAGGTACACAACGTCCACTGCTCTCATGGATTTGTGGATGTCAAGCTTGCCCAGAAGGTCTCTAATCCTATCCTCCTCAACCAAAGGAAAGTCTTCCTTTCTCCAGATTTTCTCCCTCACGTCCAGGCTCTGGGATTCTTGAGGGCTGCCCTTAGCAGTGAAAACTGAAGCAAAGAAGGCATTTAGTAATTCTGCCTTCCCTGTAGCCTTTGTCACCAGGGCCCCCATCCCATTCAGTAGAGGGCCCACATTTTCCCTACTCCTCCTCTTGCTACTGATGTATTTGAAGAAGCCCTTCCTGTTGTCCTTAACATCCCTTGCAAGACTCAATTCCAACTGGGCCTTAGCCTTCCTTGCTGCATCTCTACATACTCWGACRGCATTCCTATAAATCTCCCAACTAGCCTGTCCCTTCTTCCACATTGTGTACTTTCTTCTGTCTGAGTTTGGCCAGGAGCTCCTTGCTCACCCATGCAGGTCTTCTGCCCCTTTTGSTGCACTTCTTACTCATAGGGATGCACCAGTCTTGAGCTTGGAGGAAGTGATGTTTGAATACTAGCCAGCTCTCMTGGACCYCCCTTTCTTCTAGGGCCTTAACCCATGAGATTCCTCCAATTAGGTCTCTGAAAAGCCCAAAGTCCACTCTCCTGAAGTCCAGGGTTGCAATCCTGCTTGTTGCCTTAGTTCTTTCCTGCAGGATCCTGAACTCCACCATCTCGTGGYCACTGCAGCCAAGGCTGCCCCCAACCTTCACATCTCCAACCAGTCCCTCTCTCTTGGTAAGGACAAGGTCCAGCAGGACACCCTTCCTYGTAGGCTCCTCCACCACCTGTGWCAAGAAGTTATMATCGATGCATTGCAGGAGCCTCCTGGACTGTTTGTGCCTTGCTGTGTAGTTCCTCCAGCAGATGTCAGGGTTGTTGAAGTCCACCATGAGAACCAGGGCCTGTGATCGTGAGGCTACTTCCAGCTGTGTATAGAAGGCCTCATCAACTTCCTCTTCCTGGTCAGGTGGCCTGTAGTAGACACCCACAACAGTGTCCCCCATGTTAGCCTGCCCTTTGATCTTTACCCATAAGCTCTTGACGGGCTCCTCCTCCTCCACCCCTAGGCAGAGCTCGATGTGTTCCAGTTACTCTGTCACATAAAGAGCAACTCCACCACCTCACCTTCCTGGCCTCTTTCCTAAAAAGCACATAGCCATCCATGACAGYGTTCCAGTCATGTGAGCTATCCCACCATGTCTCTGTGATTGCAATGAGATCATGGCCCTGCAACTGCACACAGATCTCCAGTTCCTCCTGTTTGCTGCCCATGCTGCATGCATTGGTGTACAGGCATTTCAGAGAGGTAGTCATACATGCAGGTTTCCCAGGAAGAATGTAGGGGGGTCCCCCATAGCCATGTCTCAAACACACATCCCCAGCTGCATGCACCTGTTGGAGGCCCCCCAAACCGAGTTGTGTTTTATTGACTACCCTCTCTCTATGACTCTCCCCTTCCCCCTTCCTACCTAGTTTAAAGCCCTCTTTACCAGGCTGGCCAACTTGTTCACAAAGACACAGGTGCCTCGCTCGGTAAAGTGAATCCCATCTCTCCCACCAGTTGCTTATCTTCAAACAATGTCCCATGATCATAGAAACCAAAACCGCRTTGCCAACACCAGCAGTGCAGCCAGTTGTTAATTTGGAAAATTTGCTTACTCCTCCTCCCAYGCCTCCCCCTAATCTGCAGGACCGATGAGAAGACCACCTGGGCTCCCAGACCCTTAACCACCATGTCTAAAGCCCTGAAGTCTTGTTTGACTGTTTCCAGCTTACTCTCTGTATCATTAGAACCCACATGAAAGAGCAGCAGAGKGTAGTAGTCTGATGAGCAGACAAGCCTTGGCAGCCTTCCAGTCACATCTTGTATCCACGCCCCCGGCAGGCAGCAAACCTCTCTAGAGGAGGGGTCAGGTYGGCAGATGGGCGCCTCCGTGYSCCCCAGCATGGGGTCACCCACTACAACCACTCGTTGCCTGTTCTGAGTGTTCATGCAAGGCACAAGGTCTGACAGAGCAGTTGCTTCCCTTGAGGTCAGGTCCAGGTCCTCCTCATCCTGGAGTGTATTAAACCGATTCTTCAACTATAAGTCTAAGTCCACAGGAGGAGTAGGGGACTTTCTTCCTCTTCTTCTTCTTCTTCTTCTTCTTCTACAAGAAGCAACTAGTTTCCAGCCTTCTTCTACAGTGCTATGCTGTACTGTTTCACTCTGCACAGAGTCTTCCAGCATCTCCCCTGCTCCAGGGGACTGGGACTCCCGGAGCAGTACGGTTTCCAAGAACGTACTATCTCCTGCTCACTTTCTCAAATGCTTCACACTCTACTGACTTCATCCCACAACCCCTTGATTTGTCGACACAAATCATCAACAGCAGCACACCTCTTGCAGAAGGGCTGRCTATCAGTCCAGGCCTTCTGGAGAGGCTCCAAGCACTCCCTGCASCCTGAGACCTGTAGGGCAGCATCTGCTGTCAAAGGCTCTGTCTAGGTTGAAGCTTCTGACACAGCTGATGCAGTAGTTCCAACAGCTACAGGCAGATGTGCTTTGCRGCAAGTTATAACCATGTTTGTGAAAGTGGGCACTACTAGGACTGGAAAAAAAGAAAGATGTCCTCTTGCACCTAACTGCACTCCTTCTGCGCGAACTGCTGCACAAACTGCTGCCTCTGTTTGCTGCTCTCATGAATGATTTCACATATTTAAGTATTTGCAAGGTTAGTTTTCAAGTCTGGATAACATAAACTTTAGACTAGTGATAAAGCTACTGCTGCTTAGGCCAAAATTAACAGATATATACAATATATTAAATGCCAGACTATTTCTGCAAGACCAGGAGGATTTTTTCAAATTAAAAAAAAAAAAAAAACTTTTACCCATCAAATGATTATACTTTCATGGGCAAACACACAGCAAGTACCACATGATTGTAAATAAGCATCAGCACCATATCTACGTAGTAAGCTTGTAACAGATACCATTTAAAAGTCATTTGTCAGTGGCCAGTGAACTAATCCTCGTGTCTGTTGCTATCATTCAATATTTCTAAAACAAAATAGTGCATCTGTGTTTGAAAAAATGAAGTCTACAGCAGCAGAAGTCAAAGCATGACATCTCTTTAATGAAACCTGTTCATCATCCTTGGTTCCCCTATAGGCACAATATTTTTATGAGAACAGTGCATGTATTCCATGTATTCCTGTTATAGAAGAAATAGAGATGTAACATGTCTTTCCCCTCCCCATATATATATTTGCATTTCTGCAAAATTTCTCAAGATCTTTGAAAATTCTTTTTTTTTTTTTTTTTTTTAATGGAGGAAATGACTGACTGGACTTAGCCAAAAAGACTACAATGTTTTAAACCCAAAAGAACAAGATAGTGGATAATTGGATTTATTGTGTTTACATTTTTTTCAGCATTCTGTACATTTTTTCTCTTCTTTTTCTCTTCTTTTCTTGAGGAAGGGAAATTTCCTATGTTTACACGATGATTTAGGCAGATGTACTTACAAATGCCTAGGCACCTCCTACCTTTACCTTGGGTTACCTTTCAAAAGGAGGTAARAAATAGAAATACTTAGCATGTGTCTTTTCAATACTTGAGCAACAACAGATGATGATCAGAGAATTTTAAGAACATTTTTATGTCCTTGAGTCCACCCTTTGTTTTTTTTTTTTTTTAAGTATCACAGATTTTTACTTGAATTACTCTTAAATACAGATCAAGTGAACCTGAATTAGTAATTTCAAATCTAGAACTTTGAATGTTATCATATGCCTCTACAAGCACCAATTCTTTCCTCATTGATTTGCCAGCAGAACTTTAAATCTTGAAATTCTGCTAGTACCAGAAACAAGAACAAGATTTTTTCCAAAGGTCTCCAGTAGCTCTTTTCACGTTCCATTTCCATTAAAAGTTCTTTGCTTCATAATAGCATTTGTTTACAGCATCAAACACAGCATCTGTAGAAACACTCTCATGCTGATAAGTTCCCCTCATAATAAATAATCATTAGAGCTGGCCACAGAGTTGAGGGAAAGCAAAAACACTTTTAAACATACTCATTTCTGCATTTCACCAAAATGTGCACTGATGACAACACAATAGCATGCAACTGTGGACACATCTGTACCACACAATGGGTGGTGCAGAGATAGCAAGGCCACATCTGGAAATAGAAACAGCATACCACATCAACAGCGCGCTGGCACTCGAACTAAAGGACTACACAAAGACAGAGCACATCAGGGTGTGCCACGCTCCTGATGCAATGGCAAATACTTGCAAATACTTAAATATGTGAAATCATTCATGAGAGCAGCAAACAGAGGCAGCACTTGCACTAACGTGGTCCTGTACATGGTGAATATATGCCATTACCAGCATGGTTCGTCTTGGTCTGGCCATCTCTGCACCGTACATGGTGTCACAGCACTGTAGACGTGGATTTAAAACATCACTTGAGCCTGAACAGACAAAAACAGGAGGCTTTCACATTGTTTCTCTGAGCCTTGAGACAATGGTAGCTGCAGACTGATAGCTACACCTATGTAGCTAATATAAATGCCCACTCATCTAGGTGGGCATTTACCTCCTAGTGTAAGGTTTCATTGCTAGTTACTTACAACCTAACTGAGCTTTGGCCATTTTGACCAAAATTTTCTAAGTCAAATATCTGTCTCATGCTGTAGGTTTTAGGAAGTAACACTTAACATACACCACATGGAAATCTTTTCTTATCGAACACACTGACAATAGCACTTAATAATTACCTGAGAGAGGAAAATATTTAYTCACGACTAGCAATTCTTCTAGATGAGGTAGACAGCATAAATCTTACTGAGGCATACACATACCTCATGAGAGCAAGCCAGAAAATACTGTTCAGTGTAATACCCTACTGACCCTACAGACCAAATAGGAGGATTACACGCAAGTTGAAGAGCAATAGAAAGAGGACCTCTGAGGTGCTGGAGAAAAGAAATACTGAGTACAACCACTAAACCAATAAGAATACTGCTCTCCCAAACTAGTCATCTCACCTAGTAAACAATTTTTAGAGAGAAGTTTGTTTTTTCTTTCAGTCATAACTATTACCTAATACCTAGAAACCTTAATTATCTTTCTATTTTACTCAATTGGTTCAATCATTTCTGTGGTTGGAATACATTTTTTTTGACTCATGAAGTCAAAACAGTTCCAATACTTCTGCCAGAACATGGTGGAAGTATCATTGATGCACAAATACATGTTTTTTTAACCGACATCAGCACTCAGAGTACTTCAGATTTCATCATCTTCCCTCCTACAAATTCAAGGCATCTGTGACAGCATCCACATTAAGAAAGAAGACAGTTCAAAATACAGAACACAAGAGCATTTAGATTTGCAAACAAAATCATTTTAATGCATTTGAATTTTACTTTTAATATAAGCATTCCTCAATCTAACAAGTAAGTACAMATGAAGAACCAAACAGTGCAAGTATAACTTAAAAAGAAAGTCTAAATCTGTGACATGGCACTAACCATTCAGTTTCTAACAGTTTCTAACAGCTATAAATGTGTTCACCTTTTTAAAGAAGCTGTGAAGATACATCTGTAACAATGCAAATGACTCAAATCTAATAAGTAGAACTCAATGTGACAACCATACCCAGCTCCGACCAGTTACAACATTTACTAGCCTCTGCTAGCACAGGAGGCACCCGCTGACTTTCATTGCATTCAGCACTGACTGGCCTTATGTACACAAAAAACACTCAACACTTCCCAGAGATGAGACTTGAGATATCCACAGTGAAAATATCAAAAGGCTCAATTTGTCCTCACTTGCAAAACTATCTGTTTTCTTTATAAGCCACTGTCTGTTAAAAAGACAAAAAAGTTTAAAAGGTCATTTCTTTCCTGGCTTCATCTCTCATTTTTGCTAAT
The DNA here is from genome assembly GCF_003343005.1 of Rhea americana. Taxonomy (NCBI): domain Eukaryota; kingdom Metazoa; phylum Chordata; class Aves; order Rheiformes; family Rheidae; genus Rhea; species Rhea americana. Next base: position 2,110,824 of record NW_028185128.1, on the reverse strand, counting down.
ACAAGAAAGGAGGTACTGATYTGGGACAATTGTGAGGGGTTTCTTTCTCCTCTCTGTCCCCAAGGCTATTCTCTACCATCTCCTTTTCCTTTCCTACAAACATCAAGTATCTGTTTTATACCTAATCATCTTTCCTACAGCTAAAAACATTCATGCACTTTCCAATAGGCCATAACTCTAGGAAGGGTAGTGGCCATGAGACATCTAACACCACAGCCCTCAAAGTAATTCTGTCACCATGAGTGAAATTACTTAGGCAAAGCAGAGAGCATGGGGAGTGAAGAAGGATTACGGAAGGGAATGCTTCTCTCCTGCACACAGTGACTGCGTCTAAAGTAACTGGTGATTCAAATCACCTCCAGTAGGYGCACGGTCCACCTCAGGAATGGACAGGACTATGTGCTGGGCTTGAACATAGCGCATTTCCAAAACCTYCATCCTGTATCTATCGATCTCACAGAAACTTATTTTTATGTTTTCAAAGTGGAGAAGKGGCTCAACAGAGATATCAAGCTATGCTTCCACTACAAATTGGTTACAAACAAGAGACAAGAAAGACACAGGATTTCTCTAAAACCAGCTGCCTCTCTCAGGACAGGGTGGTTTCCTGCTTGTTCATCTCTGTTGTAAAGCCTCCTGCTTAGGGTTGAGCCCTAGTTGTGGGAAGGGAAGGGAAACGCTCTTGCCTCCCAAGAAAAGGCCAACATCATATCCTCCACTGCTTAGTCTCCTAGCATATCCTTCCTACATGAGCCCTCTTCTACAACAGCTAACTCAYTCCCCATCCTCCAAATACAGAAGATTGGCAGTATTATAACAGAAATAAGTATTCCCAAAATAAAAATTTCAAATCTTTCTTACTCCTTAATTAAGGAAAAATTAAGTGAAGTAAAATCTTTCATGATTATATAATCCTTGTGTTTTAGGCAAACTATTTGAATCTATAATAAGAGCTTCAAGTACATGCATGAAATCCCACACTGCCTGCAAATGCCAGCATGTGGCAGTTTACTTCCTCTTTCTTGCTATTGTAACACTATTACTTAATCGCCTAACCATGAAAAGCCCAACATACGCCTCATCTTTTTGCATATCTTCAAACTCCTTTGACCTACTTCACAAACAACTGCAACTACTACAGTAATAGCAGAAAAGCTTTCTGTTGACTTAATGCAGTGAAGCCAACAGGAATCATTTCCAGAGAAAATGCAGTACACTTAACTGTACTGAGAAAGCCCTTCATTCTCCGGAATAAACATGCCATTCAAAATAATTCCAACTAACTACAAAGAAATAACAACTTTCAAAAGGGAACAATGTTGTTTCAAAGGGGAGGCCTTCACCTTTTGACAGAAGCATCAAGKCTGACACAGATCACTGCTGTTTAAATCCTTGTCCCTGCATGTAAGGAAGCAAGAATGCAAAAGCAGAGGTTGCTCACACTCAAACACTTTTAAGATTGTTACAATGAGAACCACAGCTCCACTGCACTCAAAAGGTACCTCAGCACCCCTTCATCTGTCAGACTACCATTTTCAGCAAATATGAGTAACTCCACATACAACTTTTTTAATGTTAAAGTGTCATGAATGTAGACATGGATACCTTTCAAGTGCTCTCTGATATGAGGGAGAAGGTTGCTGAAGGATTTAGGAGCAGGGGCTCTTTCCAAGGACAAGCAGTTGGTAACTGATAAAACTCAACTCTTCCCTATCATTCCCTTTAATTCAATGAGCTATACAAAGACACCTTAAAAGCCACTCCCATTAGCAATCGTGGAAGCTGGATTGCAGACATTGGCCATGATAAAGACATTTCTTATTCCAATAAAATCGTATGTACAACCGTGTACAACCATAGAAAAGGCAGGTTTTGTATCTAGGCCAAATCAAACACAGTATTGCTTTTCCTACGCAATGATTACTGCACTCATGAGAACAGAGATGTAGCCTGGCCAGACAATCCGAAAGTTTTCAGGGCACGATTATGCAGGCCAATGAAGTCCCACGGGAGGTATCTGGGTAGTCCTGAAAACAAGCTAGTTTGACGTTTTATCAGTCTCATCACATTAGCACAGTACTTCCCTTATCCTGGTAAATATATGAATTAGCTTAAAGAGACTACCTATTATTCTCTTATTCTTTCATATTCAGCAGAATTGTAACATTCTACAACTCCAATAAGCTTTTTGCATGACAAACATATTTGTCCTTATTCAGAAYAGTCTGGCCTTATTTTTTTTCTTTCCTAAATGACAGTGGAACTCCTTGTAGACCCTTAATACTCAGGTTCTTGGTATGACTCTCTCTCACTTTCACAGCATGCCTAAGTTTTGCTTGCAATGTGGTATGAACCACCTAGTTTTACAGTATTTCTGTATGAACTTACATCTGTCACCCACAATGCCTGCAAGTAGTGGAACCAAACTTTCCACCAATCAAAACAAAACTACCCATTTTCCAAGAGCTAAAACTGTACAGAGTTAGTCATCATGGCAAAAGGACAACTGTCTTAGAAATCCCTCAAGTCACACACACACTTCCAAGTCTGAAGTGTATCTAACCACCTGAGCCTGAGGTCATACACACAGCTACATAACACGTAACTAAATCGCAAACCCTATTCTAAGTTTCCTACTGCTTTGGCCATTTTTGTCAACCATAGGCATTACAGATATCAACCATTTTTGATTCCTATGCAACCAGAAAGAGGTATATAGATGGGTTTTTTTGCTCTCCAATTTTCTTAGTTGAACTTTCTTACTGCCTATTTGGATCTGAAACCAAATGCAGTATAGAACACTGTTTTCCTCTGTCTGTACTACCAGCTAATAAGTCAAGCAGTAACTCTTCTTGGTTCTTACAGTTTAAGCCATAGAGCCAGCTCCTACACCTAAAGGTCTAGCATACAATAAAATCAGCTCACATCATTCCCATTAATCTTTCTAAGCAAAATGTAAATGSCAGGGGAAAATACAGAGTTCTTAATTGGTTTTATTAACTGGCTGAGGAAATGGTCTCCAGAGTAAATCTAGTAACAGTCACCATTTTCCATTAACCTTATCACACATTTTGTGCAATTTCTCTCCCACAGAAAGGCAGCATCTGTGTAATTTCTTGATATCCTGCTTCATCTTAATCTTTAACAAGCCATTTACATAGCTATATCAAAGAAWATGTTAATGTCTAAAGCACTGATTCAATTTATCTATTGTATTATTATAAAGCAAAGCCACATTAACTGGGAACAAACTATACTTTGTCACAAGGTCAGAAGAAGACAGAAAAAGCTGGCTTCTTTTCTGGTGCTTTACTGAGCTGCAAGAATACCAGTCTATTTTCTTACAGAGGAGCAATAGTGTTTTTACTTCCCTCTGTTTTGAGCTTTTACAAGTATTATGAAAGTTACTGAAATTCTACTTAAATGCAATTTCAAACAAAATAGTTCGAACTATGACAGGATGTCATTTATCATGGTTAGTTTAGCTCCATCACTTTCAGGCTGGAATAAAAGGAAGAATTCTAGATGCAAGATGGCTGGGCTCTTCTGCATTGCTAGCAGCATACTATGTCATTTTAGATGGAAATATATTTACCCAGAAGTGTCCACAAAGTCCACCAATGCTAAGGAAGCTCACTGAAGAACATGATCACTCTTCCAATTATGTTCCACTCTGAGTCTTGATCTGCCACCCATTCTATTCAAGGCAAGTCTCATCAACACACAAAAACAGTTGAAAAGAACAGAAGGAATAAAACAGAAWTTGTATTAACACACAGTATTCTCCTTCAACTTTATGGAGTCCTGCTTTACTTCTCTCAGTGCTTGAGTGAGTCCTGGACTTGAGGTGCTACTGCACTGCAGCAAAAGGACTCAGAGGTACCAATAATCAAAAGCTAGGATGCAAAAACAACCCCCAAACCYCTCCAGCCCTAAATTAGTGAGGAAAACAATGCAGAAATAAAGTGGAAATTCTCTCACTGGAACTCTTGCTAAACAAGCACCGGCTTTCCAGATGGATCATACATACGCATACATACTATGTACCAGAATCACAATTAGATTCTAATAAAAATATATATATAATAGCCTTCTGAAGGCTTTTGTGTAACAAGCTGTTTTCTATGCATCCATTTGCATGTTAGGAGTGCTGATCATTCAGGTAAACTAACACTTCTTTCAAAATTCATTACATCAGGTTAGGCATTACAAGATGGTCTRACTGTTTAGAATGGAGAACATCAGCACCTGATCATACCTGCAACCCAGTTTCTGCAGCACTGGGCAGATCACTTGATTAAGCATGCTTACAATACTTCTCAGTATCTAGACAAAACCTTTGTTGTTTAACAGATAGAAAGAATTACTGTAAGAAAGCAAAACCCAACATACTCAGAGCATTTTAGAAAGTTTTCAAACAGCAAATGTGAATTTTCAAACAGTCCATCAGCCATGCCAACGATTGCCTAATTCAATAGGCAGAACAAGAGATGATATAGCCTCCACTCCACAGGTATGCATCCTGCTTAAGGCAATTTAAGTCTATCTTGCACAAAACTTGCTTGCTAGTCCTTTTTAAGCAGGGCTTTCTCGCCCCAGCACGAAACTCACCTTAGTTCTCCCTCTGTCTCCAAATAGAGGGAGAAACACTGCCTAWTTCCAGCACAAGAAAACAGCAGAAAGCTTCCCTTTTCAACAAAACATTCAGGTACTTTGGYAAGCTATGGAAAACTTCAAAGTAAAAGCTAAACCACCCACAAGTTAAAAGTTCTCCATAATGTTTCTCTGGCAGATTTGCAGTTCTTCTTTTGCTTAATTGACCAGATTTTACAGGTTCTGTGAGGTTTAAGCATCTATCCTCATTATTACAGGTCACTTGCTTTTGTAGGCTGACAAAAATATAGGAGGAGACAGAGGTCAACAATTAGAAGTACAGCATGTTTTTAAATGATGGAAAGATACTTTAATACCTAATATAAATGACTCCATGTGCTTTTTCTAAAAAGAAAGCCCTTTGAAGCCAGCCAATACCATCTTGAGGCAGCTATATCATATCTGACACATGTGGAAGGGGGAACGTATGCAGCTTACACCTACACACTAAGTTTTTGCTTCTGGTATTCATTCATAAAAGATTCCATGAATTAAYAGATTTTATAACTCCTAAAAACTCCACACATCCGAAGAAATTTTTCAGCACACTTTATCACAGAGCTTTTCAATCCTATCTCTAAATCTAAACCACATCCATAGAAACTACCACAAAGGAGAATTACCTAATGTAACATTATGTTAGCTGGGAAACTTCTTATTTATCCTGTTCTTGTAAGATAATGGTGAACAAAACTCCCTTTAACAGATTTGTCAAAATCAACCACTTTAATATTTTTTCTAATTCCATCATAGACCATTCAATATAAAAAAAWTTAATGCTTGAAATTCAGTGACTTGTTAAGTCTTCCACTCTTGGGAATTTCCAAACAAACAGTCAATGTTACTATTCAACTATTCAACATATAAATAACTAATGACTTGATAAATCTTTTAAGATTCAGCCAGAGTGATCATCCATGCATGAAYCTTATCCTTTTCCAAGATCTTCACTTTGCTGCTCTATAGGCTATGTAAGGGTTGTGGATGGAATGCATGGGACCTCACACAAATCTGCCATGGAGTATCTTCAGATAAGGAGCAGAACATATACACAAAATAAATGGAAAAAAAAACCCATGTATTGAATCTTAGTTGTTTGAGAGAGTTCCCTGGTACCATAAATCTAAGTCTTACCTAATTTCCAATTGTCTGCTTACGTTTTACAAAGATATTTGAAGTTAAAAAGAAATGACAAATGAAAAGACAAATTCAAAGTGAAGGGTCTGAYTGACTAATACTGACTAATTTTAGTCTGCTACCTGACCAATTGCTATGGCTTCAGGGAGTGACTGTAAATCAACCCCAAACCAAAACATAACAGAATTCGGTCCTCTGCTCTGAATTTCATAACTTTTGCTCTGACAAAAACAGAGAGGAAGTTTGTAACTGTATAATATGAACCAAAAATTGCACAAACTTTGTTTTGGACATGCTGCAGTTTATAATCAGAATGGCATAATTTTTGTAATTACTTTGGCACAAAGGTTAAGATTACTATAATGAAGTTTCCTGGCAGCGCAAAGTTGGAAGAAACTGTCAGCAGAGGAGGATGGTGTAGGGAGAACTGTGGTGATGCTGGGGCTTAGAATAAAGAAATAGTGTAAAATGAAATCGTACCAGAAACCAAACCACACATTGAGGAATTACTGTGAATTTCTCTAATAAGATAGGAGTCAAAAAAGGCAAATAGGATTCCAGTGTGTATAGGGAAAGTTATTTCCAGTAGAGAAAGGGAAGTAGTAATACCACTGAACAAAGTACTGTGTGGCGATGTATGTAAAATACTGCTCATCTTTCTTGACAACTTTGTTCCAGAAAGAGTAATTCACTGTAGCAGATGCAAGAAATGTTCCTAGCACCATCAAAGGAAAGGAGGGAGTCTGACCAGAAACTAAAAGAGCTGTTTTCTTTAGCAYGAAAGGATTATGTTAGCTTTTATGGGGCAGTCAGCCAGCGATGGAGCATCTCCAAGGAACAAGAGCTATTTAAACTACAAAAAGACTGTGATACAAGAACAAAGATGAATAAAGATATCATAGTGAAAAGTTTCAGCTGGAAATGAGAGGAGTTTTCTAAACATCTGAGCACTGTTTGGCAACAAGCTTTCAGTAGGAATACAAAAGTAAACAAATCTAACTAGTTTTAAAATTAAACATGAACTTTTTTTTTTAAAGGGATATAGTTGCTCACAATAGCACAAGATTGAACTCTAGGATCCAGGGTGTCTTCCCCTCCTCTACTCCTAGCTTTGATATCCATATTACATAGCTTACAAGCACCTAGCTAATGTAAAATGCTCTTTTCTCAAATTGAAAACCATGAGAAATTACATGTGAACATAAACTTCTTTACTGTGAGGGTGATTGACCACTGGCACAAGTTGCCCATAGAGTTTGTGGAATCKCCATCCTAGGAGATATTCAAAACTCAACTGGCAAAGGTCCTAGACGTCCAATCCAGGGACCTAGGTTCCCCTGCTTGAAAAGGGGGTTGGACTACATGATCTCCAGAGGTGCCTTGCCACCTCAATGACTCTGTGATTTGGACAGTGTTCTGCAATTTTCTCCTTGCCATTTGGCAGATTGACAATCCAGCTGATATTACTGTGTTTTTTTTTCCCCAGTATACCTCATATTGATACTCTAGTCCATAAAAATGTCTTCAACACAGAATGTGCAAATAATCATGCAATCTTGGTTTGTCTATTTGTTGATTCATGCATTCTCTCGGACCTGCACACATGGGCATCGCAGACGTCCCTTCTTCCCCTCCCCCCCAATATCTCTGCAATCTTCTATCACTGCCAGAGGATGCAACTTGAAATCAGGAAGTCTTCAAGAGGAGGAGTACACTTTGGAAGTGACCCTGAAGGCAGAAAAAGCACACTGGAGTGGCACACAGAACAATACTCAGCTCTTAGCTCATGATTTCTGAGCTGGATCTTTAAGGATGTCTCAGTGCATTACCAACACACTTGTGYATTACCAACACACTTGTGCATTTTCAAACCTATTTGCAAGCCCTGCCACCTAAAAAATTACTGTTACATAAGACTAGGAAAAAAAAATCTCCTACTACAGAAGAGGGCAGAGTCTCATCTCAAGTGACTATCGGGGTTGAAAACTCTAAACCCCAAACTTTCACCCCTATCCTACTGTCATTTTTGTTCATTCGTTACTATCCCAATGACATGTCTAAACAGGTAGATCAGGGATTTAGCACAAGGTCATCCTCCACGTCAATTCAATCCTTGACCTTTTAGCTCAGCCAACACACAGAGGCATCAATTAGTCTGAAATACACTGTGGAATTACAGCTACCCAAGAGCTAAAGAGACTAAAATTAATTTCAAATAAAACCTGCTTCAGATACTTTCAAAACRCTTACTACCAATTTTTATCTTTCTAACTTGCACTTCTTTCTGATTTTCAATCAGTAACAAATGATGTATGGTGGACAGCATTACAAAAATCAATTTTAATAAAAAGTRCTATAGTCTAGACCTTTTGTAATAACTGGGATTAATCCACAAATATTCAACAGGAAAACAAAATTTCTTCATTGTAAAGTTTCGGCAAACTGCATATTCCAAATTCTGTTATTCATGGCCAATATCCTCAAAAGACAAATAGAATGCCTCTTTAAATACAGTTTTCCATCTATGCCACTGAACACACAAATCAAAGTTGGAAGCGGTCTAATACCAGCTTTCTTGATTTACTTGCAACTTTCTGCTCGACAATGCAACAAGAGCTAATAAAAAGAAAAAAAGGTTAAAAAAAAAGGCAAATTATGCCACATCATCTTAAATTTTCAGTTGAATTTTAAAATTTAGGTGTAATAGATGGACAAAAACTTTTAAACAAACAGGCTTGTTGATATGTGATATTAAAAGCTGTATTTTTTYTGTCTAGCTCAAAAAAGCACCAAAACAGTAGGTTTGATTATGTTCAGAGTCTTTCCAGTAATTATACATCCAGAACCACCACAGTGTGGATTAGTATTTAAAAACAAATACACTTATCAAAATAACAGAAACCAGTTTTAAACCGAATATATTCGATTTATTTATACTAACTATATTCAGTAGTAAGAGGCATATAGAATGCAGGTTGTTTCCCCACTTTTAGAGTAAACCTCTGATCTGTTTTTTCTTCTGTTGAACTGTTGTTACAAAAATTCATAAAATGTCAGTAACTCTAACATAAACATCTTAAACACAGTATTCCAAAGACTCTCTGCATCTGAGAAGACATGATAAAATAATGTTTTTCACTCTTATCTTTACAAATACTTGCATAAAGCTACTGCCAAATGCACATAATTTCTAACACTTCCACACACTGACACCTGCAAAATTCAAAAGACAAAAGACAACACTTCCAAATAATTTGGCAATGTTCAGATCAAGAATTTTGATGCAATCAGTTTTAAACAGAACTGAAAAGCATCTCCAAAATCTAATAGAGTTTATTATCTCCAGCTTTTGTAAATGTTATTCTTCAAGATAGCAGAATCTCAGGCATTGAACGCAACTAATTCCTTGAATTTCAAATTTCCACTTTTAGTATCGCACAAAAAAGGTAGCAAACAATTACTTTCTCATGCAAGTGCTAACGAATTTGAAGCACAACTATAAAAGCAGCTAGAGTAGATGGGATCAAGGCAAGAGTGCCTGTCTGATGGGGAGATGAGGAGATTCACCAAGTGCTGCCTCCCAACATTGACATCTAAATCCAGAGACAAAGTTAGGAGTAAACACAAGTAAATACAGTTTATACCTTTCTAATTTAGCCAATATACAGTTTACTTCCATCTCTCAAAGTAAACCAGCAATTTTGTTCAGTTTGTTGATCAGTACACCACCAGCACATGCTTTGCTTAGGATGGAAAGAGAGGACACGTGGCTGCATGTGCTACAGGACTGGTGCAGGCAATTGGGTGTTGCAACACAGCACCCTCTTCAACATCCGTGTCCCCACAGCCTTGTCCACAGCTTCTATGACAATTGATTCCAGCACATCCAGAAAAACTAATAGCTTATGTTGTAAAGCCCTCCCAGGGTCCTGGACTAAAAGCATTCAGTGCCATTACAAGAGACACTGGATGGCCCATTAATCCTTGAGCAAAACATTAATTTTACAGTGGGGCTCACACTCTTTGAGGAACTTATTACTATAACTCTGATTCTGTGCATAACTTAGGCCTCTTGTTGGTAAGACTGAATGATCACCTTCCAGTCGATAAGCAACAAAGCCCTCCTTGGTTTACTCCCACAACTTYCAAGCTTCATCACCTACAGACTTCCAAGTCACAACCTCAAGGCAACAGAAAGCTCTAATTGTAAACTTGCTGTCACAACCAATGGACAACTGCAAAAAGATTTATGGATTTCATTTTTTAAAAACGACATTATTGGCAAGTTTTAGATTTTGAGTTAGTCTGACCTGCAGCTTTATTTTACTATTTCAGAAAAACAAGCGAGGTTATCAGAAATGTTTCATGGAAGTGTTTCTGCTATTAATTCTGCAACTGAAGGTCAAATGTCATTGTTTCAGAACTGACTCAAAATAAATTTACACTTCTTTTAAACTATTTCTTTTCTGCTAACTTTCTTCTAGTCATAAAAACAAATATAGTTATTACACAAAGACCAAAACATTCAGCACAACTAAAATATTTGAAACATCTTCCCACTAGTCTCTRTCCTTCCTGGGAAAATGCCTTTCTCTGGGCCCATGAAACCTGGCAAATCTTATTACAACTTATACAATATACTTCAAGAAATGAACAAACCATACTGAGAAACAAACATTTATTTGTTTAATCTTTCTACAGTAAGTCTTTTATATATACAAGTTATTATTTACTTCTAGCTATTATTTACTCAACAAGGTGGCAAGAAATAGATATTTTTGGTGTTATTTGTAGTTCTAAGTAATCAGARGTGTGTATGGTTATTCAGAAATGAAAAGCTCTAAATCGATACAGCAGAAGAACTAATTACAAAAATCAATGAAGATTACAGAAAAAGCCATTTTTTAACATTGACTATAGTACGAGCTACACACAACTGAAAATGGCATTTTCCTTCATCCTGCAACGGTTATCACAGATGATTCAGCATACATCTAACTTGTATTCAATTAAATAATTTAATTTGACATTTTAACAGCAACCAGTGACTACACAGTTCATAAGAACCCTTTTCTGTCCTAATAGGAAGTAGATCTGCACTGCATTATGTTCTTGGAAATAGAAATACAATCGATCTTAAAATCTTCCAAAGTTCATTTTCTGCATAGCCAATGTACTGTAGTATTGCACTGAGATTGCTTAGACACTTTTTTTTWAAACAGTTGGAAGAATATACAGCAAGATCTCAGAATTCTCACAAAGAATAGTAATTAAAAAAAGAAAAAAAAAAGCATAAGGGCAAGAAAGCAACAATCTCTAAGGAGAGCACACACAAAAAGTCTATGCTTCATATGCTGGAACACTCTTCCTTGATTAAAGTTGCTTGGATTACCATAAAAGCAGTCTCAAAATACAAATTATGATTTCACTCTTTAAGAGCCCTTAAAGGGACACTAATAGTCTTAGAATACATTTTTTTTCCTAGGGACAGTATCATATACTAAATTAAAAGAGGACAGTCGCATTGCTGTTTAAGGGGAAAACYGATACATGTTAATGACAAGAGAACRGAGGAGCCTTCTCAGATCCCAGCATCAACTCCTGCAACCTGCACAACATACTCTGAGTCACCTTAAAAATGAATATTCTTCCAGACAAGCCACCACTCCACTTTCTTTCTAAAAAATGCTTCCCAGTTTCATTCATGCAGGTTGGCAGTGGCAGGTGGGGCAACATCCCCAGYCCAGCACTCACTGCTGGAGCACCCATGGGCAGGCGACCTTCYCTTTGTGCATTTTACAACTCTGAGCTCAATAGGAGACACTTGCCAGCCAGCAACATGGCCATGACACAGCCTGCAATTACCCAAAGAGGTAAGGCATATCCAAAACGTTCTTCCTCCATCTGCCCTGTTTGCTTTTTAAATACCCATAAATTTTTCCAGCCACTCAGTGTTACTAGAAGCTTTCTTTCAAACACAAATCTGTATAACATTCTTGATACCATTTCTACAAAATTAAGACTTTTCTAATCTCTCAAAAACATGCAAATGACAAAACACATCGGATCTCCAGAATATAAGAACAAAACTGACCGCATGCTATATAGCATGTCTATGCTATCCAAGCATACACAAATTACAGAAAATACTATAATTCCAGAGCTCTGAAGCAACAGAAAAAAAAATAGAATTAAATATGAATAAAGATAAAACCCAAAATTTTTTGAGAAGCCTCCAAAACTTTAAATTTTTACTTCCAACATCTTCTTCCTCTTTTCTGTAAACATGACTGTACACCAACACTTTCCCCCTCCCACTCCTAAAAGCATATTTGCCATTATAACATTTTAAAATGCTTTACACAAAAAAAAGTAGAAGCAGACAGTAATTGTTGGTTTATTCTAGCTTCAGGGAAAAAAAAAGAGAAAAGGAAAGAAAAAAAAGAAAAAAGAAGAAAGGGAAGAAATCAATCAGCTTCTTTCTCCTGAGAAGTATTTTATGTATTTATGGAATAAATCTTGTCAGAGCTATAAAACTAGAAGCAAATTAATATTCAGTTCAGTTCCTTTCATAAATGTTTCTCCCTCTTAATTTGAGGGACATGGAAAAAAAATGTATTGCTACTAGCAAAGATGATGTTAACTAAAAATAAGTTTATTTTGAACAGGGATTTTGCCCCAAACTACCGAGTATGATTCCAAAATAATCACTTAGGGCACTATCAATTAAAATATACTTTCAATTAAGTATACTGATGTATCGTCCTGTTCACAGAAGCTGTTGCTAAAGTCAGATGCTTATGTCTTCTACTATGTCCTTTAAAAGTTTTGTAACCATGTGCCATACTAATGCTAGTTTTCCACGTACTGGGGAAAATCTATGTTGCTATATCAGGCAAGCACTCTGCTCACAGCGTCAAAAATCGTGCCTGGTGAGGAGGATCCTTCTTGTGCCTGCAACATGCCCTGACCATGGCAAGGCAGTGGAGCCCAACCAGGGCAGTGAGGCCAGGGACAGAGCCTGCCTTCCCACATCRGCAAGAAAAGACCTCCAGGAGGATGACACAGTGATCAGACAGAAGGATGGATTTTGGCTGCATGTTAGTACCCCTGTCAAAAATCAATGTAAATTATTACCTGCATGCTTGGTGACAGGGGCATCCACGTTTCAACCACAGCAAACAATCAGCATGCATTTTAAATTTACTTGGTTTTATCCAGAAATCAAAACACTATATGGTGCTGAGAGAACCAAGAACACATCTTCATACTTCCCACTCTTTAATACTTACCACTCCCTCAATTTTTGGTATACTGCAGTTTCCCTAATTTTAATCAAAACTTACTCTTTTTTTCTAAATCCACTAGTATGTAGACACTGTTGCGGCCTTAACTGAAACSTAACACACGCTTTGTCCATTAACTAAAAGGTCACATTCCTGCAACACACAAGAACACCAAATAAAAATATTTTACTAGGCCACCACCACCCACTTCCAGATGATATTCCTAGTAATTCAGGTGAACAAGGCACAAGACCTTTTCAGCAGACACATGCTCACCACAGAGCTTTATGGATAGTAATTACAGAAAACAGGATCTACAGTCTCCTTTGACAGACACTAAYTGACTATCACAGAAATATATAAGAAATGCTAGAAGCACATAGGTAGGAAAAAACAGAATAAAGTGACTCCTAAAATCAATATATTGTTATTTAAGTCAATAAAACTTCTAACCGTAAACATCACATAGAAGAAAGCTTGCTCACAGATGTAAGATGTCCTAGAAATATATAAATCTAGTCTGAAACAAAAAAGTAGAGTAACAAATACAGCAGAGTAATGCTGTGTTTGAGCTATGCTATTTTTCACAGCACAGCTGTTCTCTCTCTTGGTTCTGTTTGTTCATTAGCTGGCAGCTACAATTGCCTGCATTTTTCCACGAGAAAGCGAAAAATTTGGATTCAAGTCCAACAGTAAGAAGTGGTTATTTGTTCTCTTCAGATCTTGGGGTTTTCTTAACTAGCAGTAGAGAACATCAGCTATGTGATCACAATCRCTACATACTTAAAACTTTACAGATACAAAAATTTCAATTATATGATATTTCAAACCTTCCTTTTTGACATTGCTAACTTTTGGGGATATCGTTTGATTCCTGGTTGTTTCCAGGTTTTTGTTGTGTGGTATACAGAATGTTACATTGACAGCAATAAGTTTAAAATTCCAATAATTTCTCATTTCTCTATGTATGAAAGGTTCCCTCTCTGTAAATTGTTGTCTATCTAAATCCAAGTTTATATCTCTCAAAGTTTATTTTAATTATTTAACTATTTATTTAATAATGAATGAACAGCATCTTCCAGACTATTTCCTCTTTTTGGTCTCAAATGTCCTTCTTAAGGTATCTAAGGTATCTAGGGTTTTTATTTTTGKTTTCTGACAGGCATTGTTCCTATGACTGGTTCTGATTATCTAAACTTCTACCTTCACAACTYTTCCCTTCAGTTTTTAACAAAATTGAGAAAAACCCTGCCCCTCAACAGAAGCATAACTTCAGTAAATAAAAAATTATGAGTTTGCTATTTGAGAGAACAAGAAATCACATAAACATTTTGGGTAATAATAAATCTAAGTCACAGACTGAYGTATTATATACACTACAAGGAGATAACATTTTCATGTCAAATGCACCTTCGGAAGAAGCTCTTTATGCCATATATTAATAAGAATCACATAATCAGATAATGAATCCCAATTTACATGTCACAACACATAAAACACAAGGCATACTACTATGTCAGRAACCTAAAAAAGCATATCTCTTCTGACATTTCCAAGGGTGCCCTCCTCTTCCTAGATTACGGTATCACAGATTTCCCTTCCAAAAATCAGAAAAGCAAAACTAGTTATAAATTACAGTAATCTCCAAAAGAATACTTATAAAAAAGTAGCTGAATTTATGAAACTCTGCATTTATTTGTATTGATAGTTCTATTTATTCAGAACCACAAAAGAAGGCCAAAAAGGGAGTGAGAATGTTTTTGTTTGAGAATTATTAATAATCTATAAATGCACTTCTTTTGAAACTCTTACTTATCTGTTTAGCTAGCATAACATGGCTATTGCTGTAAAACAGGTCATGGCAGTACCACAACTATTTCAGAAGCAAAATCAAAACCTAACCCACTGGATTCTCTCGCACTGAAGATGGAACTGGGTGACAGAAACATCTCGTGCACAAACGCAGTAGCTGAAACAAAACTAAAGGGTTGTTAAAATACACTTAATTGTTTCAAAGAAAGCAAGTATTTGTTCATATCATCGTGAACAGGACCTTAGCAAGTCTAATTAGCCACACTTTAGCTAACTTTGTAATACCTTCTACGTGAGGCCTACATATATTTAAAAGCACTAAATCACACATTAAAACATCTTTTATTGTATTTTAATGTGTAAAAACTAAACAGCAACCTCAAGATTAAAAAACTCTATGTTAAGCTCTGACAACAGATTTCAACAGAAACCCAACAGCGTATGAAGTTGTTGTTTCATTGCTTCAGAATCTTTCAAATGGGCTTGACTCATGTTTTCAAGCTTTTGGCCACAACTTAAAGTGAATAAAGCTTGAAATTTTAAAGTAAAGCAGCAAGAACCTTAACATTAGAAGTACAACTACCACTAAGTTTTCCCAGTTCTTTTGTTTCTTGAAAAGTTAATAGCTTAAAAAAATATATTACCTTGAATATAACCATTTTCTCTTCATGTTCACAAGCTATTTACATCCAAGAATCAGCTGAAGGGGCAGTGAAATACCATGAAAAAAAGAATGGAAACTGCCCATATAACAGCTCTTTTGTCTGGCCTACAACTAACACAGAACATTTCTGCTTCCGCAGCAATAAAGCTTAAACAACTTTAAGACATAAAGTTACAAAGACCTAGTACCTGAGAACTGTTTCCCTCTTGTTTATCGAGATTAGTAATCAAAATTTTAACAGTCTTCCTTCCATGAAAGTCACAAGTCTCCTGACTATTTATTCCCTGCTTTTCTTTCTGTTTCCCAAGTCTTGGGAGGGAGAGGTTGGGTGGGGTTTTTTTTCTTTCTTTTTTTGTTTTTTTGGGGGGGTTTTTTTGGAACTGTCCTTCACCTCTCACCCCTATGGTGTTTAGTAGCAGATCCCTGTTATAGGCTAGTAAGTCAAAATACACTCTGTTAGCTGCCTTGTCCTCTCCTGCCACTCCACCTCAGATGTTCAGAGTTCTGGGCAATTTGTAGGCAGTCCAGTGGAGAGAGCCACAAAGAATACAGAGAGAAAACAAAGATTTTTTTAAAAAGAGATATCTTGGAATCTATTTGAATGGAGGACTTCACATGAAAGGCTTCTACAGTCCATTAAGACACTTGAGCAAAAAGGAGTGGGAGGAGGCAAAATTAAAAAAAAGGAAAGAAAGAAAGAAAGAAATGCAAATATAGATCTCAATTATATCATCTGAATTATTCAAATAAATTCCCACTAAACATGCAGTATCACTGCATTCATTGAAATTCTGCAAAAATATCAGAGCCTGCCTCGATGAAATAGCACTGATTCATTCAATTTACACACTCTGAAGGTTTACTTTAAAACTAGCATGAAATCTCTTAACTAGTTAACTAGATCCAGTTAATATACATGATTACAGAGAGAYTATAGGAAAAGGGATGCAAAAGTACTCAGGCTGATCTTTCTTAACTCCAAGAAACAGAAAATGTGCTATAAAAACCAAGAAAAATTCTTTCAAATAGGAATGTTTGCCAGGGCCAAAAATGAATGTCATGTGCGTGCTGARGGAAAATCTCGGAATATTACTGCTCATCTCAATAAAAAAATTAACACAATGGCAATTCCTCTCCCAATTCACATCCAACTTTAAACTAAGCTTGCTATAATTTTTTAAAATTAAACTATAATTGACACAATTATTTGTTTTCTTTTGCCTCCTTCAGCTTCAAACTCAAGCCTTCAAGGTTCCCATCCTTGGCACAGCCATCTGAATTAGGTCCAACTTGCCAGAGGTATTAATTTTATTGAAATAAATCTGCTTCAATATTTTTTCATTTGAAAGAAAATAGATTATCCCTTGGCAAGAGAGAATTGCACTAGAGTCAGAGAAACAAAAACAAACAGGCTAGATTCTGCCTGACTTCAGCTGAGAGACTGGAGCACCGTATCTTTTGAAGTTATTAAGTACTAGAGGCACAATGGATTTACTGTACTCCTTCCCCATTCTAAGAACACTTTCTCCTCCTGACCCAGGAGGGAAAATACACAAAGTAAGTGCGAAAGGGGAGAAAGGATGGCAGTAAAAGTGATATAAGGTAATCAGAATCACTAAGAGGCACTCCTTTCCCAACACGACCATACTTACACCCTGTGCTGGATTTCCAATCCATTCTCTTTTACGCGCATACATCTGCTAAGAGTTTGAATTTTTGGAATAACTTAATTCTGCAGAACACATGCTAATCAAACAGTACTTCTAAAAGRTACTGTGACACTACAGTAAATTGTAGATCTAAATCATTTCATTTTGACTCCTGAGCCCAAGTTCAACTGCTTATTTTTTCCTCACTAATCACTACCCACATCCTTCTTTGAGGATGTAAGAAGATAGATAAATTTCAAAGAACTCTGAAAGAAATGTGTGCAAGGAACGTCTTGACCAAGAAAAATTTGTAGCGGTATATTCCACCTCCCAGCTTGAAAGAATATGGTGATCAAGATTCAAGGTATCCAAAGTTAACTAGTCAGAGGTTTGCTCCATCCTCCCCTTAGCAACATGATAATTTTGTCCTTCCACCTTCCATATTGAATAAATCACTTCACTGAATAGTGCTGAAAACAAATCCAAGTCACAGAAGTGATTTATGAATGTCACATGCAATTTTGACACACCAATCTCTTTTAGACTGAAACTGATTCTAGGACACAAGTTCTGTTCCTAGATCAACCACTAATCAGCAATAAGATAATTCATGCCTATCTTCATGCATGCACACATTACAGTCTAAACAACAGTTCCATATATTTTCAAATTGCAGTATGACAAATAGTGAAAAACTGGCTCATGGTCTTGACTCAACCATTCCAACCTCAACCATTCTGTAATTCTGTGAGACTCTCATGGCTTTCAAAGGATGTTTGTAGTKCATAATCTCATTCATGGCTAAACACAGAAAGTCATAAGAAGTATGCTTGTTCTAGGCCTTTTCATTTCCTAGCATCAGAGAGGAAACATTTTCTCTGCACTTCACCCTACAGCTGACTATTCTCTCCTACTTCTGAATTTCTGAAAGGCCACACATGCAGTCCCCAACAAGTAAACACAGAATCACAGAATTGCTAAAGGTGAGAGGGGACCTCTGGAGATAGTGTAATCCAATCCTCCTGCTCAGAGCAGAGTCAGCTTGAGCAGGTTGCACAGGGTTGGGTTTTCAGTATGTCTGGGTAATCTGTTCCAGTGTTCAACTACCCAAGCAGTAAAAATATGTATATATTTCTTACTTTTAAATGGAATTTCTTGTATTTCAGTTTGCACCCATTGCTTCTTGTCCTGTCAGTGGGCACCACTAAGAGTCTGGCCCTGGCCTCTTTACATTCTCCCATCAATATGCTCAAACAGTATCTCTCCATTCCTCCTAGGAAGAATTCAGTACAGATCTATGGAACCAATGTTTAATAATTCATACAAAAACATTAAAAATGTATTAAACAATTTCTTAAGGAGCAAGACACTCCCGTTGCTGCCTAAGCTCCCAAGGGGGATGGGGACAAACTCTTTTCAGTTGTCCCTATGTGACAGGTAGAGAGGCAATGGGCAGAAACTGAACCACGGGAAGTTCCGCCTGAATATGAGGAGGAATTTCTTTACTCAGAGTGACGGAGCACTGGCACAGGTTGCCCAGAGAGGCTGTGGAGTCTCCTCCTCTGGAGATATTCAAGGCCCGCCTGGATGCAATCTGGTCTAACATGCTCTAGATGACCCTGCTGAGCAGGGAGGTTGGACTAGATGATCTCCAGAGGCCCCTTCCAACCTTACCGATTCTATGATTCTATCTATTACCAGTGAGGTAGGAGACGGCTCATCAACCATTTCTCACTTAACTCTCACTGGTAAAGGAGAATGCAAGTGTTTTAATTCTTCATGTCCACTTCCAAGTAACTTTTAAACAACACTGACTTCTAAGTAGCAAGGCATAGAAGAAAGCATGGGTTTAAACAATATATTATACATGCTTTTGTTTTATGCTGGGCATAAACAGTGGCATTTCTTTTCACTTTGGTTGAACGAACTGTAATCAAGAGTATGATTTCTCCTTTCAGATATCTTCACTCACATGCATTTGTTCTTTATCCTGCTTTTTTTCCAGAAGCAGAGTGCCTCTTATTGCTATTAAGTAAAAAGTCCTGTAACCCATAGTCTGGGCTTTGCACGCTATACTCAAAAACATGCAGGAAAAAAATTACCATTAAAGAAACAAACTTAGCACACTCTCCTTCTAAAAATAATAATAAAAATAAACATGTCACTACAGTCTAAAATCCAAATAAAATAAACCAAAGATAGAGTTGCATAAATGAATCAATATTAAATAATGAAATGTAAATTCTAAGAAATTTTAATATATGGCAATACACTAAACCTACTTCGGTCACACACTCCATGTTATTTCTAGATAAGGAAAAAAAACTATCAGGCCCAACAGAACTGTTATTCTCAGCAGAAATGTAACTTTTGTGTCACAGAGAGTGAAATTTGTATAGCTCTGACTTTTTAATTATCTAAGGCACACTTACCCAGTTCTAGATTCCTCTGTTTTCCAGAGTTTTTAAGCTAGTAAATTTCTTTGTCAAAGAAGTTTCAATAAATTCAAAAGCCTGCAAAAGAATGTTTCACAAGTTTATTCATTTAATAAAACATTCTTTGTGATTCGTGAAAAAGTACAGCTGCAGGAGTTAGAACATGTTAAGTCTTATGATAGTGCTAAGATCACTTTGTTTTAAGTGTGCAAAAACAGAAATAAGGAAGGAAAGAGAAAGAATGCTTCTGATTTTCCTCTTCCTTATTCCTCCCTCCAACCTTCTTTCCAAGTTGAGCAAGAACATTTTCCAAACTGTAGGTGTGAACTTTATAGTATTACAAGCCTCTGCGTTCTGTGACCGAAACACAGTGCATTGCTATGTACTAATATATCTATCTAGTCATGTTGCATCATGAACAAAAAATCCTTGGCTCTGCAATCCAAGAACCATGCCCTGCCCCAGCATGCCACCATGGAAAATAATAGAAATTAGTAAAAGCTTGGCTAGGGAGCAGGAACCAGTGTGAGGTCAGGGATTCGGAGCGCAAACAGTGTGTAACAGAAGCGAAGCAAGGCTGTTTGGAGAAAGAAGAGTGTAAACCCTACTTATGATGTTATTTATAGAGTATGAGTAAAGAAATATTCTGAACCAGGGCCATATTCCAATGAAATAGCTAAACTCATCATTTTTAACTCGACCTTAACTACAAATTGAATTCCTATGAGTTTCTTACTTTCTTTGATATAAACCATATTCACAGAGGACTAGTCTGAGATCACTACATTTATTTCTTACAGAAATTAAATTTCAAGTTTGAATTAGGATCCAGAATAATCTGCATGAAAACAGAAAATTTTCATACTTAGTGAGCCAAAGTATAAGCATGTTGTAAAAGTGAAGAACTGCAGCATAAGCCATTTATCTGATCTGCCTTAACATTTCATATTTATTTTTTCCTTTAAACATGGCAATGATCTGTTAGTATGAGAAATCAAATTCTCCTGTTTGATCTTTTTTTCTGAAGCAATGCAATTGTCTACCTCAGAAATAAGGAAATCTGCAGATGTAAAGTTTCAACCAAAAATAGTCACCAGATCTCATAAATGGATAAAAATTACATGAAAGTCTCATTGACTCCCTCACATTATGAGCTCTGTTGCATTAAAAGCATTTCTATCTTGAATGTAAGTAACTTAAGGAAACATTTCTGAACCTGAATCTACAGCTTTTAAACTCCACAGGCTACATAAAGCAACTGTTTTAACATCTACCCATGCCACATATACGTTTTCCCATCCATAGTAAAACTTTTGGTAAGCAAATTAYACAGAGGGGTGAAGACAGCTACAGAAAGCAGTAAAAAAGTACTGCAATCATCTTTTCAGTGAGAACAGGCTCCTTAACAGGCCATTTATCACTCATCTGCTCCCTCAGCATTATTTCTCTTTCTCACTCGCTTTAAGAATACATTAAAAGGTATGCTCTAAGGTATGCTCTTTCAGYTTAAATCAGGAAAGATTTACCCAGCAACCTGTCCTTTTCTCACCCCACTTTTTCCTCTCCCAGTAGTCATTCCCTCCCACACATCTTTTTTATTTTAAGGCTCTTGAGCCCAACGTATAGCTCTGCAGAAGCAGGCTTCTCCCACAGACAGGAAAAAACTTAGGAAAGACTCTTAAAAAGCTGTTGCTCACAGATACGGAAACTTGCATTTTCCTACCTACATGGGAAGGAGGGTCTGCTGTGTGAATAGCCAGTCCACAGTTTGGTAGTCTTGGTTTCAGACTTTCTTGAACTATGTTGGGCCTCAGAAGTCCCATTAGAAATATATGAGTAACTTCATTACTTCTCAGGAATGCTGGGAGGATATATGCCCTACAGATTATATAAACTCAGATTACACCAACCACAGGAGCTAGGTGAGTGCTGAGATAAAGGCGAACGAAAGGCTTTTTATTTTCCTTCACGTTAGTGTTTTATCAGACATGCTGTATGCATTTCCAGTCAAATCCCTGTTCTTCAACGAGTATAGGAAATTATGGCTCTATTCTTGATACTGCTATTGATCAGGCAAACGACACCAAGCAAGTAGCATGGCCTCTCTGTGTCCCTTAAATAAAAAAGCGTTAATATTTACTTTCCTCTTTGAAATGCTAGATGGAAACTGCTGTATGCAGACAAACAGAAAGTTGTACTCTTGGGTCAGTAGTGATGGAGAAAGAAGAGGAAGCTAAGAGGACACTCAACAGTGCCAATTCAGGATCTGCAAGACTTTATGATCTACAACACCTAGCAAGATTTTTTTTTTTTTTTGGTAAGAAATACACTTACCACTGACACAATAGATCCAAAACAAATACCTCTACCTACCACGCAGACGTACTACAAACAAATCCACTATACAGGGGCAGCTTTTACCTGGGGGACAGTTAAGATGATGCCCTCCTCCCCCACGAAGAGCTTTATAGCCCTCAGTAAAAATTTTTTAGAATCTTATTTCCCTCTTGCACTAAGCATGAACAGCGCATATGCCAGCACCCAGCCCAGCAGCAGAACACACTGGAACAGGGAGGAAAGCATGCCTGCCTGTTGAGATCCCCACCAGCTAAAAACCATTACATCCATTAC
Source organism: Rhea americana (assembly GCF_003343005.1). NCBI lineage: Eukaryota > Metazoa > Chordata > Aves > Rheiformes > Rheidae > Rhea > Rhea americana. The sequence continues at coordinate 2,088,557 of NW_028185128.1, read as the reverse complement.
CGCCAGTATACGCTCACACTCTGGCCTGAGATGCCTTCTTGGGCCAGCCAAGTGAAAAGCAGACTGCCAAAGCCAGCAATGGTACTGCAGCTACTTGCGCAGTGAACTTACTGCATGCAACTCACTGAACATCTCAAGACAGCAGTAAGATTCAAATACTGCCAACCTCAGCCATATTTGAGCTGAGGTCAGAAGGTGGAAGACACTACATGCCATTTAAAAATCTTTCAGCTTTTAACATTAATAACCAAAACATTCCAAGCAGAAATTGAAACTGTCAGCTGTTTCCATGTAGCATAGTTTAGAAAACAGACCACTGCTGAGCTATAAAGAATCCTAGAGCATTGCCAAGGTTTGCCTCATTGATTAGCGAGACAAGTATTGGGTTCAAAATTAGAGAGGAGAAAACACATCAGGGTTAAGAGAACAGGCTGTTTATTAGAAGATTAACTAACTCATGTTGAATTTTACTGAATCGACAGAAAAATATTCTCAAAGGAATGAAAGCAAGTGATTAGTTTTGTTCGTTATTAGTGAGGCAGTGTACAGAGCTTGCAGTTAGAGACAGCGGCAGTTAATACTTCAACTTTTATTATATTAAAATTTCAAGAACAGTTATTGACATGCAAAGGAGTGGTAATATTATCCAGCTCCTAACATGAACTTCCATCAACTCAAAAATGATTCAAGAATCAGCAATAGAAAGGCACTATGCAAGTACCTAATATTTACTCGGATTCCTGTCTCCCTCATACATGCACAGACACACACCTGGCTGAAAAAGACTTCCTAATAACCACCTATTTTGCAAAGGAGTTCTCTCCCACATTCTCAAATCATGCTCCCTTGTCCAGAAGGTATCTGAAAATCCTTTAGTTTTATCAGAAAATTAAATTGATTGGGAACTATCCAGCAATCATGGGATATGCATCTAGTGCAACTACTTGATTTTAGTAAAGCATTGACCTTCTCTTTTCTCCCAAACTGCCTCTGGTTTTGATGCTTCCTCAGTGAATAAGCAGCAGCACATCCTCAGATTTTGGCCAACTCTCAAGTCTCTCCTGCTTCTAAACGTGTTCCTAATGGTAACTAACACATTTGCTACCATTAATTACCACCATTAAGCTGTATCATATATACAGCTACCTCCTCTTGTCTATCGTGCAGATGCAGTGATGAGCAAAACAACACAACTAAAATTTAAAAGAGAAAAAACAGCCACAAGTACTTAGCTGCTGCTATTTTGTTATTTACCATAATTTACTTACTGTGATTTCCCTCAATGGGCCACAAAAAAAGAAACCAGTGCATTTATATGGAGAGTTTTGCTGAAAAAGAACAATTAGCTGCAGATATGAAAGGATCTGAGAAGTCAGCAGTTTCACACTCTTTCCCTTACAATATCTCCTCCAACATTTTGGATTACATTGAAACTGTTGTTGCACACCCTTTTCAGGGAACTGCAAAACTTAGGGAGAAACAAACATATTAGGTCAGCAAATCCACCCATTGAGCAGCGATAGATATTCCCTGCAGTATATTTTTCCAGTGCTTTACGCAATCCTATTTTTAGGCATCCTAAGCACTGTTTTCAATGACCCACTGACATGAAATGACCTATGAATACAAAAATCTTGCCTACACACCTCTGCCCTGTCCTCCTCCTYTTTGGAAGCTTTCCACTGGTTATCTACCAATGTTTTTAGGAATAAATACCATGCTGATCCAGACTCTTCCCACCAAACTTGAAGCATTTCTCTGTGCACAAGGCAGGGGTTTAGCTGTCATAAAGATATGGGCAGGCAGAACTGCTCTTTGGCGACACCCCTGCCTCTCTCTGGGGACTACAGAGGGAACCTCAGGCAGCAGAGGCAGATCCTAATCTAAGACCTTCAGGGAAGCGCTCCGAGTTTGAAAGAATGAGTCAGGGCCTTATACACAACACAACCCATATGCAGTCTAAATCTCAGATAACTGCTTCGGATCATAAAGGCACCTCTCTGCCCCTTCCTCCCTCCACCAGTTCTTTCCCATTTAACAGTCTCTTCTTGGTACAATTATTGCCCAACCTGAATGCAATCTCTATGTGTAATCTCATCAGATTTGTACAGAAGAGATCTATCATCACCTGTCATGGTGAAAGGACAGAACTCGACAGGAAAAGAAACACAGAGCAACCACTAAAGACACTCCATTTTATAGATGCTGTACAAATAAGCAGCCAGTTCTAGTCTGCTCCGTAAAGCTTAAAAAAATGTACTTAGGCAAAAGCTATAAAATATTTACTTACTCAACCCACACCAAAATTCTTGCATGTTATTTCAGAAATATCTATTGTTTAACTTCAAGCTAGCAAAAACATCAACCAAAATGGTATTTGATGYACCTTGGCTTTGTGAAAAAAGTTATGAGAAACTCTCTTACTTGTTAYTGAAATATCCCAAGATTTGGGACTCTTCTGTGGCTATCATCTTCATTTCAGAGCAAAACAAAAAGATATAAAAAAGTTAAAACAAAAACAATGAAGAAATATCTGCTGCTAATAGAGAAAAACTTCTATGGATAGGAAAGCTATATGAGAGACTTGCAGCCTTTTTTAGATCTCTCTTATCCTTTAGATTTTTTTWAAAAATCATCCCTTTCATATTTTCACAGAATCATAGAATGGTTGAGGTGGGAAGGGACCTCTGGAGATCATCTAGTCCAACCCCCCTGCTCAAGAAGGGTCACCTATAGTACATTGCACAAGATCATGTCCAGGCAGGTTTTGAAGATCTTCAAAGAAGGAGACTCCGCAACCTGCTCCAGGGCTCTGTCACTCTCACAGTAAAGAAGCTCTTCCTCATATTCAGGTGAAACTTCCTGTGGTTCAGTTTGTACCCGTTGCCTCTTGCCCTGTCACTGGGCACCACTGAAGAGTGTGGCCCCATCCTCTTGACACCCTCCCTTCAGGTATTCATACACATTGATAAGATCCCCCCTTAGTCTTCCCCAGGTTAATATGCCAAGCTCTCACAGCCATTCCTCATAGGGCAGATCCTCCAGCCCTCTGATCATCTTTGTASCCCTACGCTGGACTCTCTCTAGTAGCTCCATGTCTCTCTTGCACTGGGAAGCCCAGAACTGGCACAGTACTYGAGATGAGGCCTCACCAAGGCTGAGGAGAGTGGCAAGATCTCCTCTGCACTTGCCCTAGTTGAACCTCAGGAGGTTCCTCTCTGCCCAGCTCTCCAGCCTGTCCAGGTCTCTCCGAATGGCAGCACAGAGGGTATCAGCCACTCCTCCCAGTTTGGTRTCATTGGCAAACTTGCTGAGGAGGCACTCTGTCCCCTCATCCAGCTCATTAATGAATAAATTGAACAGGATGGGACCCAGCACTGAGCCCTGGGGGATGCCACTAGCCACAGGCCTCCGGCTGGACTCCACACCACTGATGACAACACTCTGAGCTCTGCCTTTCAGCCAGTTCTCAATCCACCTCACTGTCYACTCATCCAACTTGCACTTCCTGAGCTTCTCTAGGAGGATGTTACGGGAGACAGTGTCAAAAGCCTTTATGAAGTCGAGGTACACAACGTCCACTGCTCTCCCCTCATCTACCCAGCCAGTCATTCCATCAGAGAAGGCTATCAGATTGGTTAAGCAGGATTTCCCCTTGGTGAATCCATGCTGACTACTGCTGATCACCTTCTTTTCCTCCATATGCCTGGAGACGACATGGARGATGAGCTGTTCCATCATCCTTCCACATATGGAGGTGAGGCTAACTGGCCTGTAGTTTCCTGGGTCCTCCTTCTTTGCCCTTTTTGAAGACTAGAATGACTTTAGCTTTCTTCCAGTCGTCAGGCACCTCTCCTGTACTTTCTTCCAGTCATGAGGCACCTCTCCCATACACCTTTCAAAGATGATGGACATCAGCCTGTATTTTGCTGTTGCATTTTGCTTTTGACTCTTAACAATGTGTAATTCCTCCTTCGGACAGTGGTCTACGAACTACTACAGTTTGACAAAAAAAAAAAAAAAAAAAACACCTAACCAACTGCTAGAAGCTTTAAATTCATTAGATAGGGAGCACCACTGCCCTGAAAGTTGTTCAGTGATTTCCAAATTGAGCAAAAATGCAAAAATTGGAAACCATGAGTCAAATCTCTTGGATTAGTAGCTTTTGATCTTGCTGCTGTTCTCCCCTCTCAAAGATTTACCATTTCTTCACAATTTGGTGGCTCTGTTGTACAAGTACAAGGTTATGTTGGCTCCCTTCTGGAACAGATAAACTGAACTGAACCAGCCATTCACTTAATCAGTAAAGGATTTTAAAATGAACRTTCTCGGGGACACTGAAACATACTTCTTTGGTATAGTGAAGGTGCACTGCTTCTTTACTCAAACCGGCAAGGGTCCCAAAATCTCTGTCCTAGTCTCGTGATGACTTCTACCCTGAATATTAAATGTGATAAGAGAAAAACTTTGGCAAACATTCAAATGTCTATTTCTAAAGCATGAGTACAAAAAAAGAATAGTACAAACTCACTTATTGTGCTTTCACTTTTACAAAGCAATACGTATCTATTTTTCACACAACAGGCTCTGCTTCCCCCACTACAGCTATAAAAGGCAAGGGGGTAAAATAAATTTCAGTCAAATAGTTGCTCTCCACTTCCTATCCACCCCTCCATTCTCAAAACATCCTCTAACCCAGATTCTGAAACAAAGAAAAACAAATGCCTCGTTRTATAAACATAAGTTATGTTTGAAAAATCTACTTGCCTGCTCACCAACGATGGGGAAACTTTCCTTGGTGAAAAGTCATGTGTCAACATTTTCCACAGCTTTCTCTTGAAAGTTAAATATATATATATAAGACAACAAAAAATACCCAAGTTTTTGAGTGGATTTGAGCCACTGCTGCACAGGTCAGATCGGATTTTATGAACAAGCAACTCCACTGACCAGGGAAAGAAGGCAGAGGTTAAGGCAGCAGCAAGGTACTCAAGCCCTGTGCTCCTTTTCAAGTTAATGGCAASAGGCAATAGACAATTGGCATCTCTGAAAAAGACTGATCCTACTTGCATTAGACATCTATCACAAGCTGTAATGAAGTGGAAGTGATTCTCTCTCCTCATTGAGAAGAGGGGAAACCTAGATAACTACCTTAGTGCAGATACCTTACTGAGTATATAAAGTTTTGGATATGAATCTCAACCTTACATCAAAATTCAGAGAGGCACTTAATTCTCATAATTTCCAAGGGATTCTCAGCCCTTTCTTGCCTCGTCATAAGAATGACCATATACTCTGGACCCTTGTAAATTCTGGTTCCTCATCTTACTGCTCCCAAAGTGAAATAATACAAACCTGGGGGCTGGAGGGAACCTCCCTTCTCCTCTCCCCCTTACTGCCCCTATTTTTCAGTAAAGGCCATAAAATTAGAACCAGCTGTATAGTAGAACTCCATTGTAGACCATAAAATTAGAACTGGTCCTTAAAAGTTATCTGTCCTGAATAACAGTGTGGTAGTTTATTTTCTTAAGTGTGTTCATACAAACCCACACAAACATACAGTGCAGCTATTCACTCATCTGGTTGTACTTCATAAAAGCGGAGATACACAGCATGCTGCAATACAACACAGCGCTCACAGGGGGTCATCAGCAGGTGCAAACTCAGAACACTCAAAAAAAACTATAAATAGATCTYTTTCCCCAGTCCAAAATGAAGTAGTAAACTCTTATAACCTATTTGCAAMATTATCTTTGCACAGGGTAACAGCTACTAGACCAAAATAACCACCGGCACTCTTACGGTCACAAGAGTAAGACGTTAACATAGATAAAAGTAAGATAAGAAATACAGAGTCCTCCTTTTAGGTTCTTATGTGCCAAAAATTTAGATATGAAAATCTGGGCTGAATCTCTCTTAAAAAATACCCAAGAGATTTCAGTACCTCCAGTTTCTTGCTTAACATGAAAGTGATTAGAAACTCTCTCTTGTGATTAAAAATGGGATCACAAGAAGAAAGAACCAAGTCCCAACTGGAAACAAGAGGTAGAACAGAATACCAGGAAAGTGTAATAGATATGAAAAATAAATGAGTCATTCATTTTCTTTTAACCCAGTTGTGCTTTTTTCCTCTTTCAAGCTTTTGTGTCTTTGGATCTTGTTATATTGCATCTGTTTAAATTTTACAATTTTCTCATCCAAAATCAAGTCACTTCATTATATCTGCATCATATGTCATACAAATGTTGACAATGTAGACCTATATTTAAATACTAAATGAAAAACTGATGTCCTTTCTTCCACTCTCACTGCTGATTCTGGAATTCACAGTCATGAGCAATGAATTTCAAAATAAAGTGTTATTTTTATCAGGAATCAGTAGAACAGAGCTAGCACAGGTAGCAAAAGAGGAATCTCAGATCATTTACTGGATTAAAAATAAAAACAAAAAAAAAAAAAAAAGAGAGAGGAGAGTCTTTATTCTTTATTTTCCCCATAGGGTTTTATGTGTTGAAACTTTTGTATGAGTTACTTATGCTTGCAAGCTTCCCTTTCTGGCAGCCTTTAACACTTATTGTTCTTTGTCAAGCCCCAAGTAAAAGTAATTTTCCTCCTGCCTAATTTCATATGAAAATATGAGAACAAGTCCATCAATCGCTTCCTCTCCTATGACAGCTACAATTTGTTTTGGCTGAATATTCTCTGATTGAGCCTGAAGTGCTTGCCCTACTCACTTGAGGTGAAAGATACTTCAAAAAATTGTAATTTTTCACCTGATTTTGTAAACGAAGTCTAAGCAGTGCCACTAGAAACAAGAAGCAAGTGACCCACTTACGTTTTCCTATACTGAAATCTTTGATATGAGAACATATATGCAAACCTCTTAGAAACTGATGCCTTTTGATCAGACCTTGGAGTTCAATTATAGCAGTAATTTCTGAAGTAAAACTGCATAAAAATCACAGAGCTAAACTTTAGTGACAGCTTTAAAAGAAAAGTGAAGTAGCAGGAGCACTGACTTTGCCTAGCCTACACAGGAGCTCCACTCTAGCACTCACTATCTGCCTCATCTCTTTTGATACAGCCAAAATCCCTCAGTGACAAGAGGATTTATCACCAAAATCTTTTTCCCTTAAGTGTTTCTATGGCTATCATCATTGTAAAATCTGAGAATATGATTCTATACTACATATTTATTTTCATAATGCCCTTTGAGGAAAAGAGTATTAAATGAAGAGAGAACATACAACTTCCAAGTCACATGAGCTTTGACAGAGCAGGGGACTGAAGCCTCCCTCATTTCGAAGTCCGAGCATAGCATCCCATTTAACCAGGAGACTGTTCCTCTTACAGATGCATATACCATACTACCGTATAATCTGATACTAATACAAAACTAAGCACATTTTTGGAAAAGCTATAATAATACTCTCCTCATGTTGAGAAGTTAGTTAATCCTTTCAAAGTCACAGATAAATTCAACAATATGAAATATAGAAAAATATACATAAGTGCATATATACAATGCCTGACATATAAGCTGGAGTTAGGTTTCAAAAGCAGACAATAGATCCCCGAACAATTACTGTCCAATTTTCCAAATATATTTAGAGTATCATCATGACACATTCACACAGCCTGAAATATTTTCTGTTATCACTTCACTGTATGTAGTGTTACATGGCCAGTAAGGATAACGTAGCCCAGTAACAAGAGTTTCTCAAAGAAAAAGCCTCAAGTCACAGAATYGCAGAACGGCTGAGGTTGGAAGGGACCTCCGGAGATCATCTATCTCCATGCTCAAGCAGGGTCACCTAGAGCCTGTCAGACAGGATCGTGTCCAGGCAGGTTTTGAGTTATCTCCAGAGAAGAAGACTTCACAACCTTTCTGGGCAACCTGTTCCAGTGCTCTGTCACCCTCACAGTAAAGAACTTTTTCCTCACATTCAGATGGAACCTCCTGTGTCTCAGTTTGTTCCCATTGCCTCTCGTCCTGTGGCTGGGCTCTTCTGAAAAGAGCCTGGCCCCAAGTCAGTCATGAAACCAGAAGCATTCTCTTTCTCCTTGAGGGGAGACAGCATAGTGCAATACGTAGAGCACTGTTACTCTTACAACTGGACAATCTGTGAATGATAAGCAAGTCATGCAGACTTTTAAGGAAGTCTCTTTGAGATAAGATRTATTTTTTGTTTTCCGAACAAGCTCATTTAAAACTTGACAGCTTGGTAAGGTATGTTAAACTCCAAACACATTCTACTTCGAAAGAAAATACCTAGCACATTTTCAATATCAAAACAAGGAAGTCAAAAGAGGACAGAAAGGTCAATTCAGAAAGATATAGCTACAGACTTGTCATTTTGATTCAGACTATCTCTTTTCAAGGCTGTAAGGAGAAACTTCTCTACTGAATTCTCAGTTCCCTGAAATGTTAATGAACTAAAAATGTAGTAAATCTAAAGTGCAATGTATTCTTAAATAATCCACTGATAAGCCAACCAAAAATCAAAATACTTTAAAGCACTGAAGAGCTATTTTGAGAATACTACAAATCATTGAAAACAAAGAAAAAAAAAAAGTCAGTAAGAAGGTAACCAGAGCCTTGGTACAAACATATTCCTTTAAGAAATAGATACTGTGTAAATACTGTATATTAAACAGTCCTTAGACCAGACTCTGTTTCACACACACCTGAAGGGCCTTCAAAGATGAAAAATCACATTCAGGATCCATGTGCAGAACAAAACTGGATGTSACAATTCTTTCTGATCACGTTACCTTTGGCCAGATTAGAGCTATTTACCTGTGATGAAGCATTCTAGATGCTTTTATTGTTTTAAAAAGCTTGTTGTGCTTTCCAACACTTCCAATATAAACACAGTATTACAAGCAAAAAAAAAAAAAAAAAAAAAAAAAAAAAAAAAAAATTTTCCCCCCCCCAAAAAAAAAAAAAAAAAAAAAAAAAGTTTTGCTTTGGGTTTAGTTTAAAATATTTTGAAGAGTTTTGTTAAAGTGTCCTTAAAAATTCAACCAAAATTTCTTTCTGCTTCTTCCATTTGACAAAATTATGGCTATATTCCCTAATGTGTCCAAGATAAACGTAACTGTGTAACTGTTGTTGTGACAACTTTAAGCCTACTGAGTACATCTCCTGGCCAAACTACTTGAGAACTTGCAATGAAGAGTGAGTCTAGGGAGCAATTTAGAGATTGTTTGAAGAGCACAACTGGCCATTTCAGTCTTTTGTCTCACATCAGGAAGTGCATAGGACAAGCAGCTTCCACATGCAATCAAACCCTTGACATCAGCCATGTACTTGTTGGCCATCTCCCAGGGAGCTCAATGGGGAAATGGCTTAATTGACAAGAGCAATACCACAAAAAAAATGCACTGTGAATACTGAAGATCAAAAGATTTATTTTTTATTAGCCATTAGAGGGTTGCTACCAATGCTTGGAAATASTCGTTTCTGTCTTTTGAAGCGTGTATACTTCATAAGCTAAAGCAAAGAAAAGTAAGTCAACTTAAGAATATCGTGGTCTAAGGGGAATGGAGAACCGGTGCCCTCCCCTAAACCCACAGGACTGGACAAGATTTATGAGTGCTGTCTTACACATCTTACAGGAGATCCTTCTTACTTCCTTCAACTGTTGGAGTTGATCTTTGATTAAGGAGCCAGTATTACCTTGGCAGAATTAGAAAGTAAAACCTCATAGATGTTGTGTAAGTCCCAATTCTCCAGCTTATTACTGAAAATTGGCAAGACTTAAACTTTCTTATTTTTTGGATCCCACAGATTGTCCAGGATTGGTTTGCCCCCCTAAACAGCAAATCTAAGCCCACTGGAAACAGGCTTGTTTTACTAGTTTTCACAGATTATTTAGATACTAACCACAAATGTCCATGACCCCAAGGATTATACACTGAAAAACAGTGCTCTAGAGCTATCCTAAAGGCATTACAACAGTGCAGATTTAGAGCCACGTTCTTGTGAACCACAGTCAGAATGGACAGCAGAAACCGACAGCTTTCCACAGACCTTTCCACTGAACTAATACGAACTTGAAGTCAACAAAGGATAATATGCAACCCTTAGGAGACCAGCAAATATGAAGCTGTGCTATTTCTCTTCCCATGTTCCTATTTTGCAAAAAAGAAAAGATTGCAATGCAAAAGGGGAAATACTGTATGTAGTTGCTTGCTTCTCCTGSAAGCTGCCAGAACTTTTTTCCAAAAGATTCTCCCCAGTCTGTGTGGCAATTGGGCAAAACAAGAGATTCTTGAACAAGAAACCACAGAAGCTGGCCCAGGAAAAAAAGTTACTTATAATCTAAATATTCTGAAAATACAGTCATCTTTGCCCCCTCTCAAAGAAAAGTTTTAGGCAAAGCAAAAAAAAAAAAAAAAGATTTGCTTTAACCTGCAAATCTTCACTGTTAATTCCTTTGAAAATAAACTTATTCCTCCTCCTCTACACTGTGTGATGCGGGTCTAAGAACAAAAATTAAAGTTATTCAACCCCATTGCTTTCTCACAGCCTGTATTTTCTTTTACGCACACACCTGCCTGATGCGGGTGTGCCTTCTYTCCTAATTTCTATTGAAGTTCTGGTATTGTTACTTACAAACATTCTTTCGGGTTCTGAGGTAAAAAATATCCAAGCATTCCCYTCAGAGTAACATAACTAACCACAAACAATGCAGTGAAACTTGCAACACAAATAAAAATAAAGCCAGACAAGAAGACCCCCCACATCATGAAGGCCGCAAAGTAATTAAACAGAGAAATCAATTTTCCCTTTGGTCTGTTCTTTTTTGGTTCTCGCAGCTTTAAATACAACAAGGGTGGCTGTAAAAGTCACACACTGGAACCATGATTTGCAAACTAACTGTTTCTTTCTGTTTGGGGATTTAAATTTTCACACCATAAATTGTGGCTTGGAATGACTGGAAGGAAAGAGTTGCCTGTTCACTGGATCTGTGGCTTCAGGGGAAAAAATGTTTAATATTTTTTAATATCATGAAACTTGACCCGTCAATCTAAAACACACATGCACATATGTAGGGCTTCAGTCATTAGCAGCGTAGGATGCCTAACACCTACTCTTCCAAACACTTGCGTTAGTCCCCTGGAAGACAGCCAGACTACCTGGTTACATAGCTGTTCAGGTGCTTAAGTAATCAACTGTGACCATTCTAATGYAAACATGAAAACTCTTTCAGTTTTAGATCACTTTAATTCACTTTCAAAATTAGATGTTTATAGGTGCACAATTTGCAAACCTTGCCAGCTGGATAGCCGAAGGAGTACGCCACCATTCTTGCAAAACCTGCACCCAGTACAAAAAAAATTTTTAACAATGTCAATCAACCATGTGGATCACCTTTGACAGCCCAAGTGATCCTGTACACCAAGAAAGTGTAAAATTACTTTCAGAAAGTAACATACAAATATGTACCACTGCAATGAGGCAAAACACGTTCCATTTATTTGTACAGGCAGCAGCACAGGTTGCTCATTGGGGAGATCACACAATTAGGACTCGAGCCACAAGGACTCTGCTTCCTGCTCAACCATCAGCCTGTTGCAGGATGTTAGACTAATCCTTGCCTTCTCATCACCCCAGGTGGCCCAGGTACAAAGATGAAACTTCTATATTAACTGGTATGTAAAATGCAGAAGTTCATTGATGGCTGAATATTAACAGATATCTATTTACTGAGGAATGCCGGTGTTCAGAATCCATTTTCAAAGAATATGGCACTCCTTCCTCATGGGCTCATGACATTTAGACACATACGGTAAGGTTCTGCTGAACTTGCTGAGCACGTCTCAAAAATGATCCAATCCAAATGATTCAACTGGTGACCCAATCATCTCGATCCAGTGGCTTCCCAGGTGTTTGATTTGCAGACCTTTGAAGGTCTTTGAAGGAATTTGAAGATTTTCCTGCAGAGACACAACTACTGGCTACCAGTATTAAAACAGTAGATTCAAGTTTTATTTCCAGGATCCCTCAAAAGCAGTYAAAAGACCACAAACTGAGAAGCTATGTAACCCTGTATTTCTCCGATTCTATTCCTAGATTAGCCAAGAAACATTCATCCTTGATGAAAACTAAAAATAAAAAATTGGCATCAACCTTGCTTTTAGAAAATAGAGATATGTGCTTGACACAGTTAAAAGGTCAATCAATTGTAAGCAAAATCTACTTCTACCTCAGTGGAAAATTTGTCAATGTCCTCTTCAATAGAGGAATTCCTGCATAATTTAACATGAAAGGAAGAGAAAAAATAAGTCAGTAAAAAAGAAGCCAAAAATGCAATACACTGTTGTCTTTGGGAAGTAATATTTAAAAAGTTTTTCTCCTGTTCTCACTAGAATTTGCATATATGTTTTTCTCCATTTATACTAGAATTAAAGAATTCTGAAAGCTCCCCCAAAGCAGAGAAATTAAATCAGGTTGCAGAGGACCTTGTCCAGCTGACTTTTGAATACCTACAAGGATATCCAAACCTCTCTGAGCAGCCTATTCTAGTGTTTAACCACCTTCATGTTGATTTTTTATTTCCTAACAACTCATTGGAATTTCCCTTTTTGCAACTTGTGTCTCTTCCCTCTTGTCCTATTGCTATGCATCTCTCAGAACAACTTGGCAATGCATTCTTCATAGTCTCTCATTAGTTAGCTGAATATATAGKATTATTTTCCTTTAAAGAAAAGCAACACACACACAGATGCACACATATACACACACATAGAGCCATATTCCCAAAATGTTCATTAAATACACATAGACGCATGTTTTCAGCTTATTTTTCTTCAAATACTGCATTTTAGTTTGCAACTTAACACCACTTCTTATGGATTGTCCTTCTGCAGTGCGTAACACTAAACGCTTGTCTTCACAGGCACGTAACATAGAGTAGCTGAAGTGATAAAAACTCAGATTGTTCTGCAATAATCTTCCCACACAGAAAAACCCTTAGTTTTTGTTCCCTGTTTGGCTAGTCCTGTCAATCTGAGGTACTTACACAGACTCGGGTTTTTGCCACTTCCTTGTTCATCAGGGAAGTAGAGTTTACCAGTGTGGAAATGCAACACAAAGAGAAACCACGTGCAACCTAGTGGATGTGGGACTGCCTCTGGGGAGGTCCACAATCTGAGGACGAGGACCACAGAGCGCCGCACATGCCTGCAGCTCCCTCTGGATGCCCACCTGGGCACCTGGCTCAAGGTCACGCAGGCTGTAACGAAGCACCATAGTGAACTCAAGCATTCAAGCATCGCTGCTCAGACCCTGCTCGGATGCACTTCTCTCAAGAAGCAAATCAGTAGTATCTTAAGGGACACTTTGTTCACAAATATGTTACGTATTTAAAATACTTGTATTGAGATGTGAACATATTTTACAGCTGCATCTTCTGTCATGCACGGAGACGACAGTAGTGCCATCTGTAATCCCTTTTCCCTCCTACTGCCTACTGCACGGCTCTTACGTACATTTGAAGGTAGCACAGAAGTGCAGATACAACTTGTTATGCCTGAACTTCCACGTTTTGTAACCTGCGGGCAGTAAGTGTAGCTTTCACCTTGACTTCCAAACTCAGGTCTGAACTGACAGCAAGATGTAGCTCGTAAACCGAGCTCTGCTCACGATCAGCAGGCGAACAAAGAGACATCCCTAGCCATAAATCTGTTCCGGATTTAAGGGAGAGCCTTAAGGGAACCCTACCTTACGCCAAAATTAACTTCTGAGGAAAAACGCACTCCCACAACCCATTTCCCCGAGAAACTGTCTCCACAAGCTCGGCTTCCCCACTTCAAACGGGCTGGCGATGTCAGACCGAGCCCGGGCCGTCTCCAGTTCTCGCACCTCCCGCCGGCACCGCGGAAACGCGGGGCCGGGGAGGCAGGAGCCTCCCCCCCCGCCCCGCCGTACACCTCCTCGAAAGCGGAATAATTCCTAAAAAATGCGCTGGAGGGAGAGGCAGGGGGGAGAGGGAGAGAAGCGAAACGGAAACCGCGGGGAGCTCCTCACGGCCGCGGGGGGCCGCGGCAGCGGGCCGCCCCCCGCAGCAGCCCCGGCGCCGCCACAAGCCGCCGCCGCGCCGCGCCGCCCTTACCCAGATAGTGCCGCAGGTCCAGCAGAAAGTGCGGGGCCCCCCCGTTGAGCTGGTAGAAGAGGGAGCCCAGGCAGAAGAGCAGCAGGGCGGCCATACAGCAGCCGTAGTCGCGCAGCGAGAGCAGCGGCAGCTGCGAGAGGCGCCGCCGCCGCTTCCAGCCCCCGCCCTGGCCCGGGCCCCCTCCCGCCGGCGGGGCCGCGGGCGGCCGGGGCGCCGGGCAGTCCCCAGCGCCGCCGGGCTGCTGCTTCTTCTTCATCCTCCCCTTCGCCTTCGCCGCCGGGTCACAGAGCCCGCCGCGGAGAGCGCATCCTCCATCCGGCTGCCCGCGGCGGGGAAACTTCCCGGCAGCTCAGGGGGCCCGTCCCGTCCCCATCGCCGCCCGCCCCGGCCCTGCTGCAGCCGAGAGTCGCCGGTGCTGCGGCGGCTGCGGAGCGGCGCTAAGGGGAGGGGAAGGCGGAGGAGGTGGTCACCATCCCGCTCCCTGGGGCTTCGCCTCTCCTCCTCCGCCGACGCGCTCGCGCTCCCTCTCTCCGCTCGGCCTCTCGCTCCGGTGTCAAGTTACAGCCAATGCACCGTCGGCGAGCGCCCGCAGCCCGCGGCGCCTTCAGCGTGCCGCCC